>NC_056730.1:961932921-962000421 GCF_019279795.1 Protopterus annectens | reverse complement strand
ACTGAATCTTTGCCACTGTGACAAGGAGGTACGAATTTGAAAATGTGTGCAACGACTATTGACTTAAATCATGGCATTTATTGTATTCAGAGAAATAATTTTTCATTTCTTGAATTTTCCAGTCTGTGCAGACTTGGGATTGTTGCATTCTTCAGTCTTTGGCTATACCTGGTGAAAGGAGGATGAGTTGTGCTCACACAGTACACTTTTTAAACTGCTGTTCCTTGCTCAAGTTGCTTGCATCAATCATATTTCATTGCAGTTCATGGGTGTTGCACATTAATAGTGATATGCTTACATCTTTGACAGGCTCAAGGTATATGCATGAGCATTTTGAATTGCCTATGCGGAATAGTGAATGTTAGTATTAAGAGTTTTATTACAGAATATGGAAGCCCTTGCTGATCTGACAGTTCTGTTTTTTTAACTCTTTGTTGGTTTTCATTAGTACACTCTCAGGGTGGCAGGAAGCAGTAGCATTGGTTGGATGAGGAAGATTTAGAACAAGGGGGTCACAGTGTCATTAAACAGAATCAGCCTTATTGCAGTGCTGAGTTAATATTCAACTGTAGTGACTGCCGTTAAATGTCAAGCTGTGAAAAGTGAGGCTAGTGGTAGTGAGGACTTTTGCTGTCTTCTAGATTTTATGTAGAGAACTAGGTCATATGTCTGACTTTGTGTCCATTGAGCTTCAGTCTATAACATTTGGGTATTTACTTGTGTAACGTATTGGAATCTGACCATCTTTATTTTCTTTTGTGGTGTATCCCTTACATGTGCTCTCAACAACTTAATGCAGTAGTAGAGTCCTCTCTGTAACCAGGTTTGGCATGTAGTTGCCATATTTATTTAGCTGCTTAAAAGTTGTTAGCTCACTGTTGCATTGTGAGTAGATGCATAAGCCATTTCTGGCCTTCCATATTTGGTGGATAAAAATACATTTTTATTCTTCTGTTATTCATCAGTAGTTGTTAGAAAGAAACATGAGTTAAATCCTCTTTTAGCTGCAAGATGAAAGAGAATGGATTAGAATCTTCAGTGGGTAAATAAAGGAATGCTAAGAGAGATAATGTGATGTCCTTCCATATTACTGTTAGTGTTCTTTACCTAAAGGATCTCCTGCCAAGGACAGTCCAACATCCGGCCATTATACTAAAGCCTTTAGATCTTGTATGTGCCGTACATCACACATATGCTCCCCAGACTGGACGTAGGGTTTAAAGGTGATGTATGGATGTAGTTGTCTAGAACTTTTTTGCTGCCAGTCCAAACACCATCATTGCTCATTGATATGAGCACCCTTTGCTGTGCTGAATACCTAGCTTTCAGATAAGTGCCCTATTGGGGATTTTTTTCTTTTTATTACTGATCTTGTTTTCCTTTGATTACCAGGAGTTCACGTCATCTAAGAAAGGAAAATATCTGTGGGGGAGGCAGATTCCCCATAAGGATTTTCACAATGTCTTTTTTATTTGGGTGCTTCCCATGACCATATACCTTGTAGTATTTGTAAGATGTTTATACCCAAGACTCTTAGAAGCCAGTTGTCTTCCCTTACTGTCTATCTAGAGGGCCATAGTCTTAAGCAAGTAAGCCCATGGTAGCATGATGGAATCTATTAACCCTGAGGTACTTCTGTTAATGAAAAAGGCCAAGAAATCTCCTCAGGATTCTTTGATTGTCCAGCTTCCACCAGACGTCTCTCTAGAAGCCAGTGTTAACTCTGGAGTCTGTTCCTTGTCAACTTTGGATTCCTCTGCAGCAACCCTGTCAGTGGCCACCATGGATTCTTTTCACACATTCTCTGAGGCTTTGTAGGCATCTACTCTGGATGTTAAGGGAGAACTGTGGTTGATTATTTTGGAGGGCTGTAGAGTGATTCCACAGATTTTTGTCAGGGAAGAATTTCCAGGTACTCTTACTGAATCCTGTCAGGATTCTGAACCTTTGGCGTTTGTTAGGGCTGACACCCCTACCAAGAAAAAAAACAGAAGACTAAACATTCTTGTATACATCTTAAGAACCTTCAAAAAGAATGACAGGAATTTACTCAGGGCCTATTTAATTCTTTAATGGCCCTGAAACCTCCCCAATGGGTTTGTCTGTTCCCACTCCCCTTTGGACGAATTCTCCTTTCAAAAGGCCTGGGAAACCTGATTCCTTGAATGAGGATTCAGAGACTGATGAAGGGTCCTTGTCTTACTCTTCCCAGATGCCTTCTTTTTTGGCTTATGGCTCTGATTGAAGTGGAGTCCATTAGTCCTTGGTCTCCTTTAGAGGAGTTGTCTTTTGGGGACACAGTAACCAAAAATGATGGAATATTTTAAGTAGGGTTCTTCTCATGTGTCTGATGCTCAGAAGAGGTACTATGCGCTGCTTCAGGTGGACACTCCTAAGCCTTCTGCAGTACCTCCTGTGTTGACTGCTTTAAGACACCTTTATAGTTGCCTTTAAGATTCCTGATTCTCCATCCCCTTCTCGAAAGAAGCCCAGCAGTTTTTTTGAAGGTTCCCGAGGACTGTCAGTTCCTATTTGTATCCTCCTGCTGACCTTGTTCCTGGTGTCAGTCTCTTCTCACAAGCCGCCTAGGCTTTTGCCCTCTTCCAAGCTTCTGCCTTCATATCAGGAGAATAGGGCAATGAAGAGGATTGGAAAGAAGGTATATACTGCCTCTGATTTGGCCTTTAGGGCCATCAGTTACCAGACCAAATATGCTCTGGCCTTGATTGCCCAGGCTTAGTTATTTCTGACTTCCCTGATTCTGAAGGGAAACCTTCTGTTTTGGGTTCTGCCTCCCAGGTGGCTCACCAGTCTGTCAAGTGCAGCTGTGATTCTGCTGATGCTTCTTCCAGAGCTCCTGCCTTTGAACTTTCATGAGACATTATTCATAGCTTCATCTGCAGTCTTTACCTGAAGACATCAAGACTAATTTGCTGGATGTTCCTTTGGATAATACTAATCTCTTTGGGACTGCTACTGCTGAAATGTTTGTCCTGTCAAGAAAAAGGTAAAGCTTTGCAGGACCTTAAACATATTTTTGTGTCCCCATTCCTAAGTTCCAGAGGAGCTATCCTAGTAGGTTTGCTTTTATTTGCAGGCAGCTTCGTCAGGCCACTAAAAGCAGGAATGGTGGTAGATATGCCCCTCCTGCAAAGTCCTCCCAGGCTTCTGTGGCTAAGAAGCCTTCTCTTTCATGGACATCCAAGATGGCTGCATATTAAGTAGCAGTTTAACTCTAGCTCTCCTGTGTGAAAACTGAAACTTAGCAGAGAAGGCCAGTGGACCTAGATTTCTGGGTAAATTTCAGTAATTGGCTAGCAAGTGCACCGACTGGATGCCAGGAAAAAAGAAATACAGATGACCTGAAGGAAAATCACCTAAAAAAAAAAGGTGATGAAAAAACACTGACTAGGAAGAGTACTGCAGATGTTCAGTAGAAAGCATTGCAAGCTCCAGACATGACTCTCAGTAACCTAGAGGAAAGTTTAAAGCAAGTGCATACAGACCTGACTAAAATAAATGAAACACTGATGGGAGTATATCAACTGAAACAATAAAAAGCTGGAAAAAATGTAAGAAGCTTTAAATGGATATGAGTATGAGACTGCACAAGAAAACATGTTTCAAAAAATAGAAGAATTAGCAGACAGAGCACTTGGGGAAAACCTGAGATTTTCTGCTCTGTCCGAGAAGCTAGAAGGAGCAGACTGTATTAATTTTATGAAAGAACAAATGAGCAACTGGACTGTATTCCACAACAGGAATTGTTAATTGAAAGGGGACATCGTGTGTATGCTCCAAACCTGGCTATGAGAAAATAACCTAGACCGTTAACTCATTCACTCCAATGGAGTTCAGGAAGTTTGCACTGTAACTTCCAGTGGGCGGACTCTAAGCCTTTTGACAGATTCATATTATGCCCTCGCATTTCAAATAAATGTTCATATCTCTGGAACCATAGAGGTTATGAAAAAAGTACAAATGGCAAACTCTTCAGCACAAACTATATTTTTAAAGTGGCAGTATTCTTTAGATGTCCTATTCCCATGTTGCAGTATTTTGCATATGGATTTATCCTTCAGTCTCGCGTACCTACAGCCAGCATCCAAAAACTTTCAGTCCCTCTGTAGTGCGTGAGACATGTGACATAGGCGAGATTTCATGGGTCATAAAGATGCCGTCGGCACACACCAGCCCTCAGAACTTTTCACCCACCAGTCATATGTCAGGTGTTTCTGCTACCGCTGACATTGGATTTGTTTATCAGATAAGTACTCCATTAGGGACCTTTTCAGTCCTTCTAAAATTTAGTATTGCTTGTTCATGTCATCCAGAAAGGGTAAGTTTCAGTGCGGCCACCAAATTCCTCATAAGGATGCCCACGATAAGTACCTTTTCTGTTTGGGACCATCGCACGACCATCGCACGACCATAAGGCCTGCCCAATTTGCCAGGCGTTCGTGTCTAAAACATTGCATAGCTGCTTGCATGCGCTTAATCTTTATCTTGAAAACCAACGTGTGAAGCAGCTTACATTACCGCTGGAGGGCTCCTCAGACGTCTTCGCAGAATCGCCAAAAAAGAAAGCCAGGACCTTATGGCCTTCGTCTACTGCTGAGCCTCTTCCAGCCAATCCCCAGCTTGTGGCTGACTTACGTCTGGTTCCTGGATCTGGACCCTGATCCACCACTCCAGAGGGTGCAGGTACCTCTCAGAATGCCACAGGGGGGAGCACGTCCACAGGGGCTAGTCCGGTGCTGGTCTCTGACGCTGGGGGGGGGGGGTTGCATTTTCTGAGGAACCTTCTGAGCTATCCGAGCCTTTGCAATCTCCGGTTTCTAGACAGACGTCCACAGGCCCTCTTAAAAGAAGTGAAAAGCGGAAGCACATTTCTCCCTCTACAGAAAGCATGCCTGATTGGCAGGCTTTCAGTCAAAGCCTTTTCAGTGCCTTTATGGCCTGAGGCCTTCCACTGCTGTTACTGGCTCCACTTCTCCTCCTCTCCTGAGCCCTAGGCCTCAGCCTACTGACACAGTGACTAGGGAAGAGGAAGTTCTTTCAGATTTCTCTGAGGAATCTATTTCTTACAACTCGCAACTCTCCTCCCCCTTGGGATACGGATACCTAGAGGACGAGTCAGTGGACCCTGACTCCCCAGCTGAAGACTTGACCTTTAGTGAGACATGAAGGATCACTTTAAATGTGAATCCTCAGAAATTACCGAGGTACAAAAGAGGTACTACAACCTTATTCAAATGGAAACCCCCATCCCATCTGCTGTTCCTCCTGTTCTGCCTGCCTTTAGATGCCTTTTTTTCTGCATCTCTGAACCCTGGCTCCCAACCTCCTGCCCCACGCAGAGCAGACAGGCTGTATAAGGTGCCTGATACTAAGCATCTACTTAAGTGCCCACCAGCTGATCCTGCCACTGTATCAGTCTCTACGGACAAAGTTTCCAAACTCCTACCTACTACCACCATTCTTCCAGCTGACAAAGACAGCAAGACAATGGAAAGATTGGGCAAAAAGATATGTATCTCTGCTACCTTGGCCTTCAGAGCTACAAACTACCAGACCCATATGGTGAAGTATACCTTGTCCCTCTTAGAATCTGCTGCCAGACACCTGGTAGATATTCTAGACACCTCCTGCCGAAACATCACTATCCTGTCTCCTCCCAGGTCACCCGGCACTCTATCAAGTGTAGCTACGATGCTGCTGAATCCTCTGCCAGGTCAGCAGGATTAGCATCTGCCTTACACAGGTACTCTTGGCTTGGCCTACAACCTCTCCCAGATGATTTCAAGGCAAAGCTCATTGATGCTCCTTTGGATAATGCTGCAGTCTTTGGTTCTATTATGGCAGGCCTTTTCAAATCCCTGCAATAAAAGGAAAAAGAAATGCAGGACCTGAAACATTTACTGGTTTCACCTATCCCTAAGTTTCACAGAAGCTATCCAGAGTGGACCTTCTCACATAGAACAAGGGGTCACTAATCCAGCCACAATGGCAGCTTCTGCACCTAACCCTGTGGCTGATAGGATTCTGTTCCCATTCAGACACCTTTAAAATGTGGATGTGCTCAATGCCCTGCAGGAGGCCAGGAAACCAAATAAAAGAAAATCATATTTCTCAAAGTGGAAATGATTCATTATGTGGTGTCATAAAAGACAGCTGGACCCACTTCTCAGTGCACCCCCTATAGTACTGTCCTATTTGTGTGAGCTACTACAGACTGGATTGGCTCATTCTTCCATCAAAGCACATCTGTCTGCTATTTCTGCATGCCTGCTTCTGGATCCCCCATTAGCTTCCTCAAGGGGGTACTTCACCTTAGCCCCCCCCCAGGAAACCTCCTCCCCTGCCTTGAGACCTTAACTACATGCTCTAAAAGCTTACGCTTCTGTCCTTTGAGCCAGCTGATAAAGCTTCATTAAAGCATTTAACATGGAAAACTGTTCTGTTAGTGGCCCTACCTTCATCCAGAAGAGTGTCTGAACTCCAAGCCCTTATGGCTATTCCTCCATTCCTCATTTTTCACAAGGACAGGGTCACCCTCAGGACTAACCCGTCTTTCATGCCCAAGGTAGTTAATGACCTTTCCCTCAATCAGGCCATACAACTACCTGTTTTTTTCCCAAATCTACAAGGAGACAGTGTGAGAGTGCTGCATTCCCTGGATGGTACACAAGTGAATCAGATTCTACCTGCACAACACGAAGCCTATCAGACAGGCTGGCCAACTTTTTGTATCCTTTCACCTCAAAACCCTGGGGAAGGCAGTGACCAAGCAGACTGTTTCTACTTGGATCTCCAAGGCCATCACCTTCTGTTACCAATCCCATGGTAAGTCTCTGCAGGGTACAAATAAGTGTCATTCCACAAGAGCAATGTCCTCTTCAGGGGCTTTTTTCAAGGGCCTGGATACTTCTAGTATCCTGGAAGCTGCTATTTGGTCTTAGATCCACACGTTCACTAAACACTACAAACTTGACCACATCTCCAGATCCAGGGCAGGGTTCACCAGGGCTATCCTTCATTGATTCTTGGAGTCTGCCTCTAGACCACCACTCCAATCTCAGTGAGCTTTGGCACTCACCCATATGCAGAATACTGCAACATGGGAATAGAAAGACAGAAAAGCTGTGTAAAATCTTACCATAACCATAGATGTCCTTTTCTTCCGTGTTGCAGTATTCCTTCCCTCCCTCCTTCCCTTCTGTCAGCTAATGGCTTCCCTTCCTTGATGGCATTGATATGGCATTGCCCTTAATAGGACTGTCTCCGACTGGGGCTTCTGTTCTGAGGGCTGGTGCTTGCTGATGTCACCTTTGTGGCCCACGAAATCGCTCCATCAGTCATCTCACACAGCACAGAGGGACTGAGCTTTTGGATACTGGCCGTATGTACACGAGACTGTAGGGTAAACCCCTATGCTAAATACCGCAACATGGAAGAGAAGGACATCTATGGTTATGGCAAGATTTTACACAACTTTTCTGTTGTAGGTCTTAAACCAAATGTTATAAGTCACAGTAAACAGTTACTATTACATTTGTAATATTTTGTAAACAACTTGTAATAGCGCAGCAACCACTCAAGTTGCACTCATATTTGTCAGCAACATTTTATTCATCTAGCTGAGAGCTTTCATATGAGGCTAAGGAGTTTTGTTTGTGTTACTTGGTTTTTGAAATATTAGAAAAATGTGAAAATTATATTGATATAAATTAATGTAATAAAAACAACCATTAATATCTATCTACCTGCACTAGACCGAGGTCAAATATTAATGCATTTGAGTTTACCATTGTGTCAGCTTTAAGATGAAATATTTTAAAACTGTGTACATAGCATGGTTTTGGAATTATTGATGCAAATATGAACAGTAATATTTGACACCTGGAGGTGTCCGGAGGAGTTAATTGCAGATGAACCTAGAGGCGTCACTCAGATGTAATGAGTTAATGGTAAAGATGCAATCTTACCAGTAGAAGGAGTTATTTCTGACGAAACTGTGGCAGAAAGACAAAATACTAAAAGTGGGAGAAAGCGGTGTGTTTGGGGTGAATTAGTACTGATTGTACACCAGGCAGAAGAGGAGCAAGTTTACTCCATTATTCAGGAAATGTGGAGAAGCAGGCATGAGATTCAAACTGCTGTATGCAGCATGAAGTACTTGCTAAGGAAGAAATACCAATTTTGTCCAACAAAAAGTGAGCTGTGAAACAAAAGGAAATTCTGCTGCTTGTTCTTCTGGTAATAAACACCACAGGGAGACTGTGCCAGTCAAACCTTTTCCATTGTTTCAATTAAAAATGCTTGAGAGGCAGTAAAAATCAAGAGTGCACTGGAAATGAAGCAGATGCGGGGTATTGGAGATAGAGATGAACAGGAATAGAACAAGAAAATCGGAAATAATCGGATCTTCTTGGACTTTGTTAAACTTATCGTGGATTTTGTTAAGCTCGTAGGGGACTCTAAAGCATACGCCCGACATTTTTCTTTCTCCTTTCATCTGTCTTTCTCCTTGTTTAGTTTAAGAAATGTAGGTATTGCAATGTAAAAAAAAATTGTGTGACAAAAGAAAAATGAATGTGCTTTTTCTCATGCTTGCATAGAGGAATGACTGGTTTAAGGCCATTAGTTTAATCTAGTAACATGTTTTAAGAGAGAGCAAGTAAATGAAAAAGAATATTGAATATTGTAAGGATTTTTTTTCAAGTAAACAAAGGTTTGCTTGGCAGTTTTTTAGGTCTGGTTCTCATGTCTCTAGCAGAGACAGTCTGATAAAGAGAAATGGTTTGGAGAAAATGTTTTCTGAACTCATTGTTTTCCCAGCTGAGAGCTGTAAATACAAGACAAAACCAGACAGCACTTAGTAGAACCACAGGCTGTACCATGCATCTTAACATGACTAAACTTTCTTTTAGGTTATCTCAAGTGTGTGTGTGTGTGTGTGTGTGTGTGTTTGGAAAATTAATTCCTATTAGGAGGGTAACATTTCAATATATGAAGATGTACATGTTTTGTGTGCTAAGTTAATAGGTTTTAGGGGCGTATTGAGGGTGTGTTTGTATTTTTGTGTGAGGGTTTTCAGTAAAACAAAAAGGTATGTAAGATGTGACATGGGCTCAAATGACGATGACAAGAAACAACTGTATAGAAGATTAACCTGCCAAACAGTACAGGCATGTAACACAAAAGCTGTTATACATAAATGGAGGGAATAATACATTTTTCAAGAATGTGATTATTTCTGTAATGCCTTTAAATGTTAATGGTCTTACCAATAAATATAAAAAAGAAAGATTAGGGAACTATAATAAAAAATGTAAAGTGAAAATATATATGCTACTGGAGACACTTTGAATGAACTGAACATGTGAATTTGATAAAGAAAGGTTTTCAGAATGGTTATTCAGCAAAATACCTGGGGCAAAGAATGAGAGGAGTACTTAGATTAATTGCAAGAAGAGCTCCAGTACAGTAGGATAAAAGACAGTAATGATAGATTTGTAGTACTAAGGGGCTGCTGGTAAGGGAGGAGGATTACACTGGCATGTAGCATAAGAAAATTCTGGGAGAAATAATCAGCTTTCAGCAGAGAATATTACTTATAGGTGGGGACTGGAATTTGATTTGTAACAGTTATGTGTCTCGGGGGCCCAGAATTGAAAATATAGCAAAGGTGGGTAGATGTTTACATAAATTTATGAAAATATTTGACATGGAAGATGTGAATGCAGTACTAGGAGTTTGGAGTGAATTTACATATTATTCCCCAAGATACAAAAACTGGGCTAGGCTAGACAGAATTTACATTTCCCAAGAACATGTACATTTAATTGAAGATCTTAATAGGCACCCAGTAACTATTTCAGATCATGAGCCAGTAATAACTAAAATAAAAACACTGGGTAATGAAGTAAAAATGAGACACTGGCATTTTTGCATACCAGTTGAGAGGAATTTAAGTAATGGGTAGTGGAAATTATTCAGGAGCTATTAGAGAGGATAGAATTAAAAAAAAAAAAAATATATATATATATATATATATAGCTAAGAGTAGAATAAAATTAAAGTTGAGTTTAAAAACAGTGGAAATAAAAGAAAGGGAGATATGGTTAAGACATAAGAATTATTTAAAAGGACTGACAAATATTAAAAGATTGCAAAGTAAGGGGAATCTTACAGAAAAAGAAGAGGAGCTACTGCGGAATACTAAACAGAAAAGAGAGTACCTCGATAATATGCATAAGTTTAGAAAGATTGCTGTTAAGCAACTGTTTTTTGATAACTCTGGAGCACAAAAACTTTTAGCACAATGACTCAGGCAACAGAAATTCGAAAGGGTTATCACCAAGCTTAGGGAACCTATAACAAGAAAGATAACGAGGGATCTTGTAGAAGTATTAGAAATATTTTGGAAATTCTATGAAAGTGTGTTTAAAGCAAGAAATAAGGAAATTGAGAGAAGGTACAAATGGAAATGTTTATGGAAGAATTAAATATGCCAAGGTTACAGGTAGAGAAGGCTCAAGTTACTAACAGTTAGGATAGGAATAGATATGAGGTAAAATGGTGATGTATAAACCAATATACAGAAAAGTCTCCAGGAACAGATGGTATTCCTGTGGAAGTTTGGAAGCTAGGAGAGAAAAAACTGATAAAGATCTAGAATGTTTTGTTTAACAGTATTTTAAGAGAAGTACCAACATCCTGGAATAAATCTGTATTAGCTGTAATATCTAAAGAGGGTAAAGATCCATTAGATCCAGCTTCATACAGGGCCATTTCAATACTAAACCATGACTGTAAAGTGTTTGTCTATAATGGCTAAAATAATGCCAAGACTGATAGATATGGATCAGTATGGTTTTGTAGAGGGGAGACAAACATTTGACAACATTAACAGAACACTGACGTTCCAGAGGGAAGCAGAATGTAAGAAAATATCACTGTTGTTTGTGGGTCTTGATGCAAAGAAAGCATTTGACAGAGTAAGCTGGGACTTTACAAGCAGGACAATGGAAGCATTTGCATTTCCTGATAAAATTATAAGGTTGATTAGGATTATATATAAGGGATTGGAATTGAAAATTAGAGAGTGGGGCCCTCTGTGATACTTTCTGCTTGAGCAGAGGAACCAGGCAGAGGTGTCCTATCTCCACTTTGTTATTTGCATTATATTTAGAACCACTAGCAAAGAAAATAAGGGACTCAAGGATATAATTGGTTTGGTAGTCAAAAAAAGCTGGCTGTATTTGTAGATATTATTTTATACCTGATAAAATCAGAAAAGGATGTTACAGTGCTGTGGAAAATACTGAGACAGTTTCAAATCTTTACAAAATTAATGAAGCTAAAACAAAGGCAGTAGTGGTAAATTATGTACCCACATACAAATTATTCAACAATATTCATATTTATAGGGACATTTTAAAATTAATGATTTAGGAATAAGGATTAAAAATGATTCCGGTGTGGCAGCTAAGGATATGTGGGAAGAGACTAAAGAAAAGATAATACAAAAGTTAAGAAAATGGAAGCTCTAATCTGATATTGTTAATCCTCGTTCATTCCTTACGTGTGGGTATCGGTTCCGACCTCGGAACCGAGCTGGTCATCTTCCAAGCTAGCGTCAGCTACAAACTCTCGAGCTAAAACACTTACCCAGAATTCCCCTCTCCCTGTTACCTCAGATTTCGTTTGCCACATCACCATTCGGCCGTGTCAAGCTACTTCTCTAGAGCTAAGTACAATAATTTTCGTCATACTAAATTCTAAAACAACCTTTTCTCTCAGAAAAGTTATTAGTTTTCTCTTACCTTATCGCATTTAGCGACTATCCTTTCTTGAATCCTTTCAATTCCTTTCCTCCTCTTTACCGCAAGGTAATTTCTTTTTTACCATCGTTGGTAAACCCCCTTTCCTTCTTACCTTTGAGTAATTCTTGTACCATTGCTGGTATTTTTTCTGTTTTTTCCTTCTTTCTTTCTAACCTGGCAGATAAAAAGGGTAGTCCAGGATTTAAAAGATGTTCAGGTTGTGGCCATAAATTACCTACTTCAGATGCACATTCCCTGTGTGTCTATTGCTTGGGTGTGCCTCATTTAACAGTTGACCTGCCCTGCGGGAGTTGTAAGAATTTCTCTAACAGGACGTTGATTGAGAGGAAAAATAAATTGATATTGAAGGGGCTACTTAAATCTCCTTTTTCAGAGGCTATTTCTGAGTCGGAGGCTTCAAACCCTCCAAGATCCCATAAGAAAAAGAATGATGAACATATAAAGGCCAAGTCTCTTCTTTCATCCCCTGCTGGGGACTCCCACGAACCGAGACCCAAGAAAGCTAAGCTTTCCACTTTGGATTTGACTTCTTCGGCTGCAGCACTTTTGGTACCTAGACCTTCGGCACCGAGGCCATCGGCGCCATCTGTGCACTGACTAGTGTGCCCTTTACCGTATCGGTACCGAGGGGCTCCTCGGTTCAGACTTCTTTATTGGCACCGACTGTCCAGTCGATGCAGACTCTTACGACGTTGATGGATTTTTCAACGCCCATTGCCCTTTCAGCTCCAACAACTTACCCGGCACCGACTACCAACTCAGCACCGACAATTCAGTTATCGACACTGATATTTTCGGTTCCAGCCTTAGCGCCGACAACCACTTCGGTACCGACCTTATCGTCAGTGCATACCATGACTTCGGCACTGATGATTTCCTCGGTGCAGACACCTGTAGTTCAGTCCTTTACAGCCCTGTTGTTTTCAGTGCAGACCTGCGAGGTGGGCACCGAGCTGCTCCATTTTGGGTAGACCTGACTCCCCTTCAGCCGTGTCCGTGAAATCCACTAGAAGCCTGTCTGAACATGACGTGTTGCGTCTTGTGGATCAGATGCTTTTGTCCAGAGGTATCCCGCCCACCAGGACCTATCCTTCCTCGGGAGGTGATCACTCTTTGCAAAAGACCCCTACTTATTCTCCTGCTTCATTGCCTTTGAAGCCCCTTGATATAGCACAGTCTTTCCCCTCTACGGTTCCCTTTATGGACCTCACTAAGAAGCCGCAGTTGCCTTCATGGCAGGAGAGTTTTGCTATGACCCAGGATGTCAGCTGTGGCATACGTAATTTGGTGTTTCACAGCCATCCAGGGACTCAGTCGGCAGGCTGAGCCACTTAGGAGAGGGGTGAACCCTGTCCTGGACACTCACCCCTTTTCAGGTGGACCAGCCTTCCAGCTAATGGAGAAGGCTCTGGCGTCAACTGGTGATCCTGTGCTATCACTCTCTCCACCCTCCTCTGGACTATGTACACAAGTTGCTCCTGGCTGACACCAGGCACAAAGGCCTCAGGATATACTCCCACAGGAAACCCCTTTTGCGCTGTCTTCCCCAGCTTCTTCCTCTGAGGAAGTTCATCAAAAAAACTTGTGCAAGAGGAAGCACATGGACTCCACAGAGGAGTCCCTTACTGAAGACACAGACTTTGTTGATGGGAAAGGGTCCCCTTGCTCAACCTCTGAGGTATCCTTTGGTGATATTCTTGAAATTTTTAAACAGAGAGGTGACTGGCAACCCTCGAACCTGACCTCTGAAGAGTCTGTGTTCCTGCAGGCCTTTCGTGCCCGGCCCCCTACCTCCTGGGTTACTCCACCTGCCGATGAACTGGTCCGGCTCATCGTGCAGCGTGTGTGGAAGGCTCTTGACACCATTGAGGCCATTCCCCAGAGGCCAGATAAAATTTTGTCTCCTCCTGCTACTGACCCCCATTGGTCCAAAGGTCTTCCTGTAGATGCTTTGGTGGTGGCGGCCGCAACTAAAAAGGACCTGGTGGAAGAAGAAAGCCAGACTGTCCATTCACCCAACTAAGAGTCCCGGGCTCTGGACAGAATAGGGAAGCGCACTTTTGCATCAGCGACCTTTGCAATCAGTTCCCTGAACTATATGGCACACTTTACCAGGCTTTAAAGAGATTTAATTTCTGAGCTCTCTGAAACTTTGGCTGGTGCTGTGTCTGATGAGGTCTGTAACAAAGTGGCCTCTCAGCTAGCCACCATTGAATCGATATCTAACTCCTCCATGCGCCTGATATCTCCCGTATCTGAAGGAGCAACTAGAGTGGCGAGTTCAGGCATTGTTCTGAGATGACACGCCTGGATGTGCTTGTGTAATTTCGCGGAACTGTTCAAGGCTTCCTTTCTCAGTGCCACCATCGAAGCCTCTTCATTGTTTGGACCCAAGGTTAAAAGCACATTAGCCACCCAAGGTTAAAAGCACATTAGCCAGATGTGAGCAGGACAGTAAGACCCTTTCTGCCATGGGTGTCCATTATTCTTTGCCTCAACGGGCTTTCTCCAGAAACCAGAAGAGTGGGAAGATATGGTAAAAAAAAGTCTCGGGGTCCTTTCCGTGACACACAGGCCGAGTTCTCCCCTAGAGGCAGAGGGAGAAACTCACAGGGAAGATGCCCTTTTCGAGGCAGAGGGGGTCCACATAACCAGGGTTCCAGGGACTCCTTCTCTGGCCAATCCTACCAGAGCTCCTGAAGAGCGGCCCAACTGCTTTCCTCTGGAAGTGGTTGGGGGTCGTTTCTCTTTGTACCCTTCTGCCGGGCTAACCATCACCACCGATTCTTGGGTTCAAAGGATAATAACCAGAGGTTATCGTATTCCTTTCGATCTTTGTCCTGCTCCCCCAACAAACTTAACCGACGTTCCACCCAGTCAAAGGGAATAAGCAGCATTAGAGATATCAAAGCTGCTAAGAAAAAGAGTCATCCAAATAGTCCCTCTAGACCAGATAGGATCCGGATTCTACTCGACTATTTTTGGTACCAAAGAAAACCAGGGACTGGAGACCAATTTTGGATCTCAGTGTATTGAACAAGTTTATAAGAGTACAAAAATTCTGGATGGTCACAATAAAGTCTATCCTTCCGCTTTTGCAAAAAGACGATTGGATGTGCTCGATAGATCTTCAAGATGTGTACTACCACATAAAAGTGGACAGGCCATCAAGAAGATTCCTTTACTTCCGTACGGGAGCCAGTCACTACCAGTTCAGAGTACTGCCCTTCGGACTCTCTACAGCCCCCAGAGTGTTCACAAAGTGCATGGCAATCGTCACAGCTCACTTGCGACTACAGGGATTCCAGGTGTTTCCATACCCTGACGACTGGCCCCCACCAGACATCTATTCGCAGAAGCCCTGGCATACTCTCTCCTCTCTGCAGAAAAGCTAGGCATAACTATAAACTGGCAAAAATCCAATCTCACCCCATCTCAGTCCACAGAATTCATAGGGGTCATCTTGAATACAAAGAATTGCAGAGCATCCATTCCAGATCACAGAATTCTAAGGATAAAGCAACAACTGATCCCAATCCTTGAAGAAATCCACAGCTCACTCTGTTCTATGTTCTACAGTTGTTGGGTTCCATGGCAGCCTCCATCACCATTGTCCCCCTGGCCAGGTTTCACATGAGGCTTCTACAATGGCTACTGCTCACCCAATGGTATCCCTTTCAGTACTCTCTTTCAGCCAAGATTCGGGTAACTCACAGGTGCAAACAGGATTTAAATTGGTGGATAGCCCACAACCCATCACAATAGTCTTGCCCCTTCTCACCCCAACAGCCCAAGGCTATAGTGACCACGGACGCCTCCCTGATAGGGTGGGGGGGGGGGCTATGTCAGGCACAGACAGTCCAAGGTACTTGGTCCGAAATGGAGGCTCATCTGCATATAAATGTTCTAGAGCTGAGGTTGGTGCTTCTGGCATTGCAAGCATCCCATCCCCTGCTGCCGTCTGGGACTATTGTGATACAGTCAGACAAACATGGCCATGGTCTTGTACATCAGCAAACAGGGCAGAACCAAATCTTACCCACTCTGTTGAGAGGCCATGAGGATATGGCAGTGGGCGATGGCTACCAACCGTTTTCTTCTAGCAACGCACATTCCAGGGAGTTCCAGTGTGATAGCAGACAGACTCAGCAGGTGTATTCTACTACCTCAGGAGTGGTCCCTGAATCCCTTGATAGCGGCAGAGATTTTCAACCACTGGGGTCTTCCTTGCTGCGACCTCTTTGTGTCCCCGACCAACTACAAATGCAGCAACTATTTCACCCTGATTTCCCCTTCCGGGACAGTCACCCAGGGACGCTGTAGTCCACGATTGGCCCTCGCGTCTACTTTATGCATTTCCACCTCTCCCCCTCATTCCCCAGTTTCTGAAGAAAGCCTGCTGGTTGAAGAGCAAAGTGATCCTCATAGCACCATATTGGCCTCGTCAGATTTGGTTCCCCTTCCTTTGGCCTCACCTGCTAGATCAACCGTGGATTTTCCATCCAACCCTGGGGTTGATCTCCCATCCCCAGAATCTGATTCACCCGCAGCTTGGACAGCCTGAAGCTCACAGCTTGGCTCCTTCAATTCCCTTGATTGCCAGACAGAATAATCTTTCTTTGCAAGTACGTGACATTCTTATTGCATCTCATAAGTCTTCCACCAGAATTACTTATCTAAGCAAGTGGAAAAGATTTATTTTTTGGCTGAAAAAAAAAACAAGTAGATCCTTTTTCAGCACCAGTGTCGATTAGTACTGGAGTATCTAGCCACCCTTTTTCAGTCCGGTGTATCAGCCTCTACCATTAGAATTAATTTGGCTGCAGTATCTAATTTCCATGATGGTATTCAAGACTCCTCTCTTATGTCACACAAATTATGCAAGATTTTCATAAAAGGTGTGAATCATCTAAAACCCACTTTTAGAGAACCTATTCAACCATGGGACCTGTCATTAGTTCTACAAGCTTTGACAATGCCACCTTTCAAACCAGCTTCTTCTTGTGACCTCAAATACTTGTCATGGAAAACCTTGTTTTGGGTTGCCATTACTTCTGCCAGATATATTTCTGAGTTTCAAGCCTTATGCATCAAGAGTCCATATTTTATTTTTCATAGAGATAGAG
This sequence comes from Protopterus annectens, assembly GCF_019279795.1. Classification (NCBI taxonomy): domain Eukaryota; kingdom Metazoa; phylum Chordata; order Ceratodontiformes; family Protopteridae; genus Protopterus; species Protopterus annectens. The sequence continues at coordinate 961,983,443 of NC_056730.1, read as the reverse complement.
TGTCATTGAGAACTAATCCTTCCTTTCTGCCGAAAGTGATCTCTGAAATGTCCATTAATCAAACCATTGATTGCCAGTTTTCTTCCCCAACTATTCAAACAAAGGAGAGTATTGCCTACATACCCTAGATATTCACAGGCAAATTTGTTTCTACTTGTACAGGATTGAGGCCTCTCATAAATCAGACCAGTTATTTTTGGCCTATTCTGGAGGTAGTTTAGGATGTGCTGTTGCTAAGGTCACATTGGCTAAATGGCTGAAAGACTGTGTGACCTTCATTTATAGACAACGTAATATTCCATTACCTACTTCCATAAAGGCTCATTCTACAAGGTCGGTGGCAACTTCTGCTGCCTTCCATGCCAGAGCTTCTTTACATGACATTTGTGCAGCTGCAACTTGGGCTACCCCTCATACCTTCATCAATCATTACAAATTGGATTTGGCCTCCAGGGGAAGAGCATCTTTTGGTTCTATGGTGCTCAGGAATGTCCTTCCATGAGAGCCTCCCAGGAATAAAGGTAGCTGGGGACTCTGTCCCACACGTAAGGAATGAATGAGGATTAACAATATCAGATAAAGAAGTTATCCGGTTCTATTAGGTCATTTGACCAGAGGTAGCTTCTACCTTCTTTTGACTTGCAAACTCAATCTGAGGTAACAGGGAGAGGGGAATTCTGGGTAAGAGTTTTAGCTCGAGAGTTTGTAGCTGACGCAAGCTTGGAAGATGGCTGGCTCGGTTCCGAGGTCAGAACCGATACCCACACGTAATGACTGAACGAGGATCAACAATACAGATGGAACGTTATGGTAAGACATAACTTCTTTTTATATGGATATCAGTAGTAAAATACAAAAAGTTCCTTTAATGTTATACACAGGTCAGGCATACTTTTATCAACCAGAGGAGAAGTTCTGGATAGCAGTTAATAAAGAGCTGAAGGATTTTATCTCATAGGGAAGAAGATGGCAAGAGTCAAGTGGGATAAGCTTATTCTTCCAATAGAACACAATGTATTGCGATTACCCGATTTGAAGGGGTATTTCAGAGCAACACAGTTAAGGCTCCTTTGCATAGCACAAGCAGATATCTGTAAGTCAAAGTAGAAAGAGATGATGATGAAACAGGGAGGAAGCTCAAGAAACAAGCAGCCACAGGGATTTTGGATGCAGACCTTTAAGCAGAATAACAGTAATCATGCATTATATTATTTTTTATAAATTAGCAGAAAGTATTCTAAGAACTAAGCCAACATGGAAACGGAGAAAGGAGATTCATCCAATAGGGATGATTGCAATTACGGATGCAGACAGTAGGCAAGAGAGGGATGGAATTTATTGGAAAAAACTGGCAAAGGAACCCCAATGTATTGGGAGCAAGTAACTAGAGAGGGAAAGGTAGTAGAATGGGAAGACGCCAAGAGCTTATTTGGACTGCAGGTGAGATTGCCTTCCCTATCAAGGATTAATGTCAGGGTATATGCAAAGAGAAAGAAATAGGGAGTCTTAAATGAAAGACTAGCACTGGTAGAGTTTTTAGTAGAATCTAGAAAGTAAGTTGCCATTAAGAAAGGAATAATTAGTAGAGCATATAAAATATTGCTTGATCACTATAAGAATCAATCAGACGAGATAATTATAAGACTCAGAGGATGTTAGAAAGGATTGGCAAGAGAGACTAGATAAGCAATTTACAAATAAACAATGGAGGATTGCCTTGTGGTTTTGGCGTCTTTTCAGACTTGTTGGCTGTTGGTGAAGCACTCACCAAGAGGAGAAAACGCTGAGAGAAGAAAGGAGCCACTTTTGAGAGTTTAAGTATTTTTCTTCAGATTATTTGCTAAGTTTTTCTGCATAGCCGCCTACTTTGAGCATTTTCTGGCTTGTTAAACTTGATTTCTGCATTAGTAACTGTATTTTAGAGCACAACCTAGAGCTGTTTACTGAATTTCCTGTTTGCACTTATTTTTAAAATTTTTCTCAAAACTTGCATTTTATCTGTCTCTGGCCTAGCACTCAAGTGTGGGGTCATTTACTGCACTATTATAACTTGTTGATACTTGTGAACCTCTGCTATCTCTGAAAAAAACAAAAAAATCTTGCTTTTTCCCCCACTTTTCTGAGATTTAAAAAAGTTCAGTTACAGGCTTGCTGTTCTGAATTGTTTGTAAGTTTCTTGGAGGCCATTTTTTGCTTGGGCTAAAGGGAAGTCTCTGTGTTCATCAGTGGCAGTGATAAACATTGAGCAGCCTGCCTGTCCCTGTGGGAGTGGTTACTTACTTGAAACTGTAGTTTTATTGGCCATTTTGGGACAATTCCAAACTCCTTGATCTTCCTCTCTTAAATCCCTCTTTTGCGTGGTTTTGCACGTTTTTGTGCATAGCGCAACAATGGGCAGCACCGCCTAATTGGGTTTAAACTATTCCTGGCTCCACAAAGTCTGCTCTTCACTTTTTCCCTTAGAACTGCTCTATCTCTCAATTTAAACACCATATTCTCATTCTAAGGCCCTTCACTGGTCCAAATAAGTAATCTTACAAGTTAGCACTATTAAACCATAAGCACTACTTACTCTTATACTCTCTACGATTACCTTGTCCCCTATTGGTCCATCTTAATTCAGTTTCCCTATATTACTCTAGCATGTCCAAAGGTCAGTCAATGGTTTCCTCTCCAGTCCAGCTGGTGAATCTGGGAGTTTTGAGGCAATGTTACAACTGTCTCATGTACACGGACAACCCTCTCCTCCTCCAAACAGGTTCAAATATATGTGAGAGATGCAACCATATAGCCAAACTGGAGGCTGAGCTCCGCTCCCCACCCTGCCCCCATATCCCACCCGCCCCCACTACCTCTACATTTATAGGTCAACTAGCCCCCCCCACCTGCTCTCCACCAATTACGGCCGCCCCCCAATTTACTACTACTCCTCCCCCACTGTCGGCCTTACTCCATTACTAAGTAAAGTCTTCTAGCCCTCCCACCCCAATAGCCTTTCTCTCTTTATACCATGGGCAAAACTACATATACTATAACCCCTCTCATAGTAATACTCCTGATTATTCCTTACTTTTTAACAAGATATGAAAACCAAACTCTGTTGGGAATTCCCTTTCCCAAGGGATACACTACCACCCATCCAAACTTCTCCTCTGATACTATTTCACCTTCTCTCTACCCTGATAACACGCTAAAGTCCAAAACAGTGCATCTTACCCTCCATCACCCTAGGATATCCATCACTAAACCTAATCTTAAGTTGCTATGTAAACTCCAAAGATTCTTAGACCACCTGAAAAAATGTATCACCATAGACGGCGACATCCACCCCAGCCCAGGTCCTACCACTGTCTCAGACTCTATCCCCTCTAAAATCGCCCGAAACTCTACTGGTTCCCTACTCATATTCCATCTTAATCTAAGAAGCATAAACAACAAGGTTCACAACCTACACGCTATGTTAGCTACCCATTCCCCAGACATTATGTGCCTATCCGAAACATGGCTAAAACCTTCCACCAAGGATGAAGAGATACTCCCACCTGGGTATAATATCCTCAGGACTGATAGGACAAATAAAAAAAAGGGTGGGGGAATAGCTGTAATGTTTAGGAATACACTGAATATCATTATGAATCCATTACAACCTCCCAAAGTCTCCAATATTGAACTTATTGCCCTAAAGATATGCCTAAACACCCAAAAATGCATCAATCTTATAGTTATTTATATCCCACCAGGGAAGAACACAGAAAACTTGAGAACTCTCAGCTGGTTAACCACCAGCTACCCTCAAGAAACCATAGTACTTGGTGACTTCAATATCGACTGGTCTCACTGCTCCGCTCATATAAATCCCCATCCTATTAACTCACATGGTTTCTCCCAAAATATTTTATCTCCAACTAGAATTGGAAATGCTCAACAAAAAGAGAGCACCATCGACTGGATTCTTACCAATAAGGATCCACTTAATTATACCACTGGGACCCTTCCCAATGACCTCAGTGACCACCTTGTTACCTATATCATAAAACATAAATGCCCACCTACCAACCCCCCTCATATAGACTAGTTAGAAACAAGAAGAAATTTAATGCACAACAATTCCTTGCAGAACTTATGTCCTGTAACTGGTCCATCCTAAAAACTCTACCCCTACAGGAGAGCGTTACTTACTTCAATGACACATTCCTTAACATACTTGACTCTCATGCCCCAAATCGGCAAATCAGATCCAAAGAACGGATAGCACCTTGGCTAACTAGAGAAACTAAAATTAAACTCCGAGACCAGGCCTGGGATAAATGGAGAGCTACTAAAACTCCCCTAGATCGCATTAAATTTCAACAGCTTAGAAACTCTGCTAAAACAGCCATTACTCAAGATAAAAAACAGTATTTCTGCCACCTCCAGGACAAACACCAGAATAACCCAAAGAAGTTTTGGGCTGGATTTAATAACCTCCTCCATCCTGGTAAATCTACTACCCCCACCCCTGAGAAACTCATTGGGAAAGATCCAGAAGAAATAGCCAACGCCTTCAACTCTTTTTTTACCGAGACTATCCAGTCCCTAGCCAGTCAGCTAACTACTACTTCCTCATCCCTCACTCATAATAATGACTCAGCTCCCCCTTCCTTTAATCTAGAACCAGTATCTACCTCCTATATCCGTTCCCTTTTGAAAAAACTTAAACCAACCACCCTAGCGGCGGATCACCTCCCAGCGGAATACCTACAAATTGCGTCAGATGCTATTGCCTATCCCATATCAATCCTGATTAACAGAACTGTTACTGAAGCTACTATCCCTTCTATTTGGAAAATCTCATATATCATCCCTCTCCACAAAGGAGGCACCTCCACGGAAACATCCAACTATAGACCTATAGCAATTTTGTCTCCAATAGCTAAAATCATGGAGCGGTGTGTTCACAAGCAACTCCTAAACTACCTAACCCTTAACAGTCTTTTGTCTAATTCCCAACATGGTTTTCGCCCCTACCATAGTACAACACTGCCCTTCTCTCCTTTGTTGACTCAGTCAATAACAACCGTAATAAGAAATTAATATCCTCTGCTCTCTTTCTTGACCTATCGAAAGCCTTCGACATGGTCAATCACCAGCTCCTGCTCCACACCCTGGAAAGCCTACATCTCGACAACCTAGCCCTAAGTTGGTTCAATGCTTACCTCTCTGGTAGGCAACAAGCTGTCCAGTGGCAAAACAGGCTATCTGACCTGCTCCCTAACACCATTGGCGTCCCTCAGGGCTCTATACTTGGTTCCCTTCTTTTCTCCGTCTTCATTAATGATCTTCACTCAGTCATACCCAATGCCACCTGCATCCAATATGCGGATGACTCCACCCTGATCTGTTCTGACGTCTCTCTCCCGAAACTCCAAGCAAAAACCCAACACTGTTTTGCTATAGTTGAAAAATGGTTCTGAATTGAAACTCATACTTAATCCAACAAAACCAAGCTGCTGCTATTTTTCCCTCTGTATCCACTCCCTTGAAAAGAACTTCCAATTCCTAACAATACGTCCTTCCATGTGGAATCCACCAATGGCACCATCATAGAGCCTGTCTCCAACACCAAACTATTAGGTGTCACTATCGACCACAAGCTTAAATTTGATATGCACATTAGCCAAACCATTAAGACAGTAAACAAGAAACTCGGCTCTATGTACAGAATAAAGAACTTTTTAACCCCTCATGCCAAACTAACCATTGCTCGCACTCATCTCCTTTCCACCCTCTTGTATGCCTCCCCAGTACTTTCTTTCCTCAATAAGCGTGAGCTCAATATGCTCTCTGTTGCCTATAATCACATTGCCAGATTTATAACAGGAACACCTTATCGTACTCACCCTTGCCTTAACCTAAAGAAACTTGGCTGGTTGGAACTGCCCAATCTTCTCAAACACAACCAACTTACTGAAGCTTTTAAAATAATCAACCAACCGGATAGAACCCCCTCACTGAGCAAAATACTAACCCCCTACTCCAACCTAAACTGCCTTCGATCATCAAATAGTGTTCAGATACAAACCATTAAATCTAAGAATTCGGGTGGTGATGCTCTCTATGCAAACTCCATCGGAAAACTTTGGAATTCCCTTCCAAATCACCTAAGACTTATGACCTCGCTTAATCAATTCAAAAATAATCTGAAAGAATTCCTTAAGTCACACTGGTTATGCCCTTGTCCTAAACCAGACTAAACCCAAAAATCTAATTCCACCTTAGTCTCATCCCCATTTCAGAGATTATAAACTCAACCTCTCGGCTTCTCAATGTAACCATGTTTTAGACTATCTCCATATTATGCGAATGGTAAATAATTAGCAAGTATAGCCTGCTGTTTTTTTTATGCTTATGTTAATGCTATCTTCTTCTGCATATAAATGTATTGTTGTCTTCTCATCATGTTGGAGCTTTTCTCCCCGGGCCTCTACTGAAAAAGGACATGTATCCAGCTAGACTAGCCCGGTCAACAAATGTAAAGTAAATAAATAAATAAAAATAAAACTGGTGAAACCAGTCAGGAGGAGAAGGTAACCTCACACAACACAATTCCAGTATCACATAGTCCCACCACATCAGCGAACCAAACACATAAATACACAAAAACATACTCGGAGGCTCTAAATAAAAATCTACCTAAGCAACAGAGACCTCCAAAGCAGACATCCAAGCAAACACTACCCCAAAACAAAACACGCACAACACATAGCCCACAAAGTCATTTTGCCAAGCAGCCACAGCGCTTAAGGCTGAATAACACACCTGATACTCTTGTAATAGGTGACTCTATTGTCAGACACACTGACGTCCCGCTCACCAGGCTGAATAAAGAGAAGGTCACAGTGAGTTGCCTGTTGGGCGCTAGGATCCGCCACATAACGCAAGCACTCAGGTCACTCCAAAGCAAATACAAATATGACTCAGTCATTGTACATTCTGGTGTGAATGACCTGAGACGTACCTCCCTGGACTACATGAAAAGAGACATAGAGGAGCTCTCTGATCATGTAGCCCAGCTGGTATGACCCTGACCTTGAGCAACATCTTACCCTCACCTAGAATGATGCCACAGTGCAAAGACAAAATGATCGATTTTAACAATTGGCTAAAATTTTGGTGTCATTCTAAGGGGATCCAGTGTCTGTCAGCCTGGGATGACATGCTCGACAAGCCACGTTGCTTCGCTAGGGACGGCTTGCACCTGTCACCACTGGGCTTTCGGATATTGGCAAAGGCTCTTGCCACCCCAATAGTGCCTTTTTTAGGCAAGGCTCAAAAGTCAAACCCACCTCCATAGACAGCACAAGAAACAAGAAACTAAGGGTAATGCTGCTAAACGCCAGAAGTCTTAACCTCAAGATGCACGCACTCGAAGCTCTCCTCAGTATGGAGAACATCGATATCTGTGCAGTGACTGGTTCAAGGCTTCAGAGAGCACCCCAGCACTATCAGGTTATACCTCATATCTTGCTTTTCGGCCCCAAAACCTGGACCGAACCACAAAAGGAGGGGGAGTTTCCATATTTATCAAGGATATCCACACCTCCAGGTTAGTGGCATTGCACGATGTATCGGAGACTATCCATGTGCGACTAACAGTGGGCAAGACTGCTTTTCAGTTTATAGCATCCTACAGACCACCCTCTCAAAGTCAGGAATCCCACTTGGCTTTCCTGAAAACATTGGAGAACATGAAGATCTCTCCGAACACCATTATATTGGGCGACTTCAACTACCCAAACATAGACTGGGAGCACTACCCAAGCCCCAGCACCTTAGCCCAAAGGTTCCTGGAAATTATAAACTCAAATGCTATGGAATAACTAGTCACCACTCCCACAAGAGGGGATAACATACTAGACCTGATCATTACCAACATGGGGACTCTATCCTCCACACCTGAAATATATCCCTCATTGGTAAGATCAGACCATAAATTAATTTCACTGGATGTCCATATCCCGACCTCACCCCCAGCCCAGAAAACCACAGTGAAAAACTTCTCAAAAGCGAACTTCTCACTTCTCAAAACCGAAGTGGAATCCTTCAAGGCCCCAGGGCCAGTGGAAACTACGGCCCAAACTGCAGAATCCTATATAAACGCATTCTACGGACATCTCCAGGAATGCATGGATCATGCTATCCCAACCAAAACCCAAACATCCAAAGGCAGGCGTCCAGTCTGGTGGACCCCAGCCATAAATAAACTGTACAACAGAAGGCGGAAGATACTACATGATAGAGCAAAATCCCTAATAGGGAAGGCATCTCTGATCAGTACTAGCAAAAAATTACGATCCCTCATAAAATCCTCCAAGGCCAGCTTCGAGAAAAATTGCTCAGGACACTAAAGACAATCATAAGGCTTTTTTCAGTTATGTTAGGAACCTGGGATGCAACTCCCAGACTTGTTCTGAGTTGATTCTGAACGACAAAAAATACACTGAACCCACAGACATCGCCAATATCCTGGCAGACAGGTTCAGTGCAAACTTCTCCACCCCTCCCCCAAAAAAAAAGAGAGCAGTATCTATCCCGGCAGAGGGCTGCCTCCTAAACATCTCTGATGCTCAGGTGAAGGCTGCCCTCTCCAAAGCAAAAAACACTGCTTCCATGGGACCAGATGGCATCCCAGGTTAAGGCCCCCACATGAACTCCAAGAAGAACTAATCCCTCAAATAAAACAGCTGTACAGTCTCAGCCTCACCACAGGATATGTGCCCACAGAATGGCTGCATAGCAACAGTGGTCCCACTCCACAAAGGTGGAGCCTCCACGACCCTGGAAACTATCGCCCCATAAGCCTGACTAGCTTAGTCTGCAAGGCTATGGAGAGGATCATCATGGAGCTTATAAACAAAGACATTGGGGACCTACAGACACTAGATCCTACCCAGTTTGGCTTCTGGCAAGGCAGATCCTGCCTTTTGAACCTGGTTGACTTCTTCGAAACAGTCACCAAAGCCATAGATGAAGGGAAGGTAGTCCACACAACCTATCTGGACCTAGCAAAGGCATTTGACACAATACCCCACTTGGGAATCATAGATAAGCTATCCAGCTTAAATATAAACCCCTATGTCACAAGATGGGTCGCAAACTGGCTCAAAGACAGAACCCACAGAGTGAGAGTTGCTGGAGCCATGTCAGACTCGAAACCGGTCACAAGTGGCATCCCACAAGGTTCTGTCCTGGGACCGCTCTTGTTCGGTATATACTTTTCCGAGGTACAGGCCAATGTGGGAGGACTATGGCTCACCAAGTTCGCAGACGACTGCAAACTAGGCGCCATAATCAACTCTCCAGCTGACACAAACATCCTTCAAAAAGGTCTCATTCTCCTCTTTCAAGGCAGTCACATGTCAAAATGTTCTTGAAAGCGGTTTTGTATAAGAGAGAGCTCCAATTAAAATGGTGGCACCACCTTGAGATCTTAATTTTGTCTTGAAGAAACTAACACTTGCTCCATTTGAACCAGCTAATCTGGCTGGCTTGAGGTTTTTAACATGGAAAACAGTTTTACTAATTGTTCTGACCTGTGCAAGAAGGGTATCTCAGTTGCAAGCTCTTATGGGGAGATTAACCATACCTAATTTTCCGCAAGAACAGGGTTTATTTGGGAACAAATCTTTCTTTTTGCCTAAAGTGGTGTCCGAGTTTACTTCAAGCCAAACTGTCCATCTCCCTGTTTTCTTATTGAACCTAAAAATTAAGGTGAAAGATACTCTATACCTTGTAAGTCCACAGACAACTCTTGTACCTTCTTGACAGAAATAAACCTTTTAGATCTTCTGATCATTTGTTCATTTCTTGTGATGTTAAGAAGGAACAGCCTGTGTCAAAACAGATATATTCCAGGCAGGGTCAAGACCCACTCTAAAAGGACCTTGACTACTACTATGGCTTTTTGGAAAGGGTTGGATTCCAGAATTGTTTCAGAAACTGCTACTTGGCCTCTTTACAAAGCACTATAAGCTTGATTTATTCTGTTGGTGTAGGTCATGCTTTGCTAGGACCATTCTCCAGGAGCTCCTTGAACCTTCTCCTTCCACCTGCCAAATATAGTTAGCTATGGTAATCTACCCATTTAGCTAAGGCTACTTGCAGCAGTGATAAATATGAAGAACATAGTGCAGTTTTGTAAGCTGAACTTCCCGTTGTAGTAGATATTTGCATGATCAGTGCTGTAGTAGCCACTCCATCCCTTCCTCAATTCCCCTTGTTTTTTTTGGTGTATTTTTTATGCCAGGGTGTGGACATTTAATTTTAGTTATTCCTAGCCTTGCCCTTTCAGGGCTGTCTCTCTCTGCAGGTCGGAAAGCTGTGAAGGGTTTTGCACTCAGACTTGTCTTTTAGTCAGCTCAGCTCAAGCTGTTTGACTATTTAGATGCGTGGAAGGTTCCCAGAAATTTTGAAGGCTGGCTGTTATATCCTTGGCCAGGATATATCCTATAATAATTAAGGCTACTGCAGCAGTGATCATTCAGATATTTGCTGTTATGCTGAGTTCAGCTTGCACAACTGTACTGTCCTTTTCTTCACCTTGTTGTGGTTCATTTATGATTTTGAAAGTGGATCTAATCTCTAGGAAAAAAAGTTTTGATTTCAAGGACTTTGTTGTTAGGTGCTGTTGTTTAGCAGAAGTTAGCATTTGCCCCTTTATTCAGATTTTTGATCAGTTCTGTAATACTGGGAGTAAAATTGTTTTCAGAAGTTGATATAACAGGCAAGCATGTGTAAGAGATGTATATGTTTCTGTATTTAAGACCGATATTAACCTGTGTGCATATACTGTTGACTTTTAGGTGCAATTCGGGACTTTATCTGATTATTTTCATGCATTATACAAAGCTTCTGGTTTGGAAGAGAGAAATGCAGGACCGTCAGTATTTCCTGTTGTGAGTGGGGACTTCTTTACTTATGCTGATAGAGAAGATCACTACTGGAGTGGCTACTTCACATCACGACCGTTCTACAAACGTCTTGATAGAATTTTAGAATCCCATTTGAGGTTGGTACAGTAATAATTATACTTAGTTAATAATTGACTGACTGCATTTTGTTTGATTGAGAGTGATTACTGGGAGTCACTAATTAGAATTCTTTGAATTAACATTTAAATTATAGACAGTATTAGTTCATGCTGATAATGTCATTTATTGGTAAAACAGTAATACAGAAAAAATGAGTGAAATTTTGCAAATGGAGGATGATTGCACTTAAACTGGTGTCTTGTCCTACATCTGTCAACACCTTAGAGTTCTTTTGGAGGCATATCCTATAAGTAAGACTGAGTCCTTTTCTTTTGGGGGGTGTTAATTACCTGCAGCAGGTATGAATGACATATCTTTGGGTTTTGATCTGATGACTACAATGAGTATACATATATGTACTGTACTTGATTACAATTGGTTTTGCATTAGATTAGTCCAACATTTAAAGGGCTTCATATCATCCCTGATGTGTCAGCTGAAGGTCAGTTGAGATTGCTTAAACTATTTGCTCAGAAAGGAATCATTTAAGAAAGTAGGATGGGGAATATTGATCTGCAAAAATCTCACTCTGCTGAAATGTAATGTCTACCAAGCCTTTATACACACCATTTGAGATGAGACTATTATTGCTGCAGTCTTAGAACTTGCTCCAGCTAGTGTAGTTTATTTTATGGCATTATATTATATAAGCTGTACTCATGTGTTTCGGGTAGTGTTGTGTGATGATACAGAAGGTATATATATATATATATATATATATATATATATATATATATATATATATATATATATGTGTGTGTATTTTTATATGTATATATATATATATATGTGTGTATTTATATATATATATATATATATATATATATATATGTATTTATATATATATGTATTTATATATATATATATATGCAGCATATATGACATTTATATATATATGTATATATATATATATATATATGTATTTATATATGTATTTATATATATGCATATATATATATGTATTTATATATATATGTGTATATATATATATATGTATTTATATAATGCATTTATATATGCATAGTATTACATATATATATATATATATATATGTATTATATATGTATATATATATATATATATATATATGAGTGGCAGTATAAGATATATGTATTTATATATGTATATATATGTATATGGTGTATGGTATGTATATATATATGTATTTATATATGTATATATATATATATATATATATATATATATATGTATTTATACATGCAGTATATATATGTATGTATATGTGTATATATATATATATATATATGTATTTATATATATATATATATATATATATATATATATATATATGTATTTATATATATATATTGGTATATATATATATATATATATGTTATTTTTTAATATGATAAAAAAAAAAAAAAAATGATAAAATTTTAAAATTATATAAAAAAAAAAATTTGATTTTTTAAAAAATTTTTTAAAAAAAAAAATTTTTTTAAAAAAAAATAATTATATAATTTTAAAAAAAATATAAAATTATATATTATACAAAAATATAATTTATTTAATAAATTTTTAAATTTAGATAATAAACAAATTTTTTTAAATTTTTAAAAAATATTTTAAACTAAAAAAGAAAAAAAAAAAAATTTAAAAAAAGGGATTATTTTAAATTTAAAAAAAATAAATATAAATTTATTTTTAAAAATTAAAAATTTAAAAATATTAATATATATATATAGTATTAAATATATAATATAAAAAATATGTTTATTTTATATATATTATAAAATTTTGATATATATATATATATATAGTATAATTTTAAAATTTTAAATAAAAATATTATTATAATATTTATGTATTAAAAAAAATATTATGTATATTTAAAAAAAAAGTATATATATTATATATAATTTTATTATTATTTATGTATATATATAAAATATTATATATATATTATATAAATATATATTATATATTATAAATTTTTTTAAATTTTAATGTATATTGTATATATATTATTAAAGTAAAATTTATTTTTTTGATTAATTTTATTAATTTTGTATTTTTTATTATAATAAAATATATATATTATTTTATATATTAAAATATAAATATTTTATATTTATATATATAATATAATATATATTGTTTTTTTTGAAAAAGATAATAATTATATAAAATTTGTATATTAAAATTAAATATTTTTAAAATATATATATATATATATATATAATAAAATATTTGATATTATATTTTATATATATTAATTTTAAAAATAATAATATTTATATTAAAAATTTTAAACAAAAAAAATAATTTAAAAATTAAATTTAAATATAATTTTATTAAAATATTAAATATAAAAAAAAATTTTATGATAAATAAATATTATATTATATGTTTTAAAATTTAAAAAAATTAATAAATTTATAATTTTTTATATTATATAAAATTTTTATATATTATTATTATTATTTTATATTTAAAATATTTGTATTATATGAAAAAAACAAATATTTTTTTAATTTAATAAAAAATAATTTAAAATATATTTTAAGAAATTTTTAAAAAAAAGAAAAAATAATAAAAAGAATAATAATATATAAATAGAAATTATATAATAAAATAAATAAATTTTAAAAAATAGATTTTTTAAATTTAAAAAAATTATTAAAAAAAAATTTTGTTTTTAAAATTTTATAATATTAAAATTTTTATATAAATAATAAAAAAATATAATTATATTAATTATTAATTAAAATTGAAAAAAATAAATAATATATATTTTTTTTTATAATAAATATAATATATATAAAATAATTAATAAAAATTTTTTAAATTTTTTATTTAAATTTTTAAAAACAATTCCCAAAAAAATATTTTTTAAAAAAAAAAATCCTTTCCCTCCCTTTTCAAAACCCTTTTCCACAACTTTTTTAAAAATTGTTTTTTGTTTTGGGCTTTTTTAATTGTTTTTTCTTTTTTTTATTTTTTAAAGTTTTTTTTTTTTAAGTTTTTTTTAAAGTTTTTTTTTTTTTAAGTTTTTTTAAATTGTGATTTTTTTTAAATTTTTTATCCAAACACAAGGGCATTAAAAAAATTTTAATTTTAAATTTAAAAACTTTAAAATAAATTGTTTTTTAATTTTAAAACATGAAACCGTTAGTTGTTAAAAAAATTTTTTTCCTTTTCCGTTTTTTTAAATTTATTTTTCCAAAAATCATTTTTTAAGTAAAAAAGTTTTTTTTTTTAAAAACTTTTTTAAAACCCCTTTTTCTTGGGTCTTTCGTTTTTTTTTAATTAGTCCTTTTTTTGGGGAATCTTTAAAGAACTTGGGATTCTTTTTTCCTCCCGGGGGGTTCTCCTTTCTTTTTTTAAAAATTTGGGGTTTTCTTTCCTCCCTTTTAAAGCCCAAAACAGGGTTTATATCCTTGAAAATTTTTTTTCAAATTAAATAAAAAACCCAAAAGGGGAACCCCTTGGGAAAAAAATTTGGGGAAAACCAATTGGAAAAAAAACTTTTTTTTTTGTCTTTTTACTTTTTGGGCCTAAAAGAAAAAAATCTGCTGTAAAAAGATTTTAAACAATCTCTTTTGGAAAAAAGATTTAAAAATGAAATAAAAATTTTTCAAATTTTTTAAATTTTTAAATGAACTTCTTTAATGGGTGTTAAGAATGGTCCCCATTCCTGGGATTTTAAATCAAACAATTTTAAAACTTTATTTTAAAAAAACAAACAAAACAAGCCCCCCCTTAAATCAAGAATTTTTGGCACTTATTTTAAACTTTTTTTCCTTTAAAAGACTTTTAAAAATTTTCTTTTCTCAAAATGGCCTTTTCCCCTTTTTAAATTGTTTGGGGGTTTTTTAAACCCCGATGGCCCCCTGATTTTCGCCCCAAATTTCCCCTTTGGGTTTTAAAACCAAAGGGAAAACAGGGGGCATTTCCCCCTTTTTTTTCCCCGAAAACCCCCAAAACTGGACCACGGGTTTCCCAAACATTTGGACATCAAAAAAACATTTTTAAAGGATTCCTTTCGGAAAATGTGGTTTTAAATCTAAAATTTTGGGGCTTAAATTCAAAATTTTTCAAAATATTTTAAAGCCGGACTTTCTTAAAAGTTTATCCCTGGAATCTCAGGGAAAAGGGATAAACTTTTGGAAAAAAATTTTTTTTAAATTGGCCCTTTCAGGGGAAAAAGTTTTAAAAAATTTCAATTTGGGTTTTGAAACTTTTTAAAAAACCCTTTTATTTTTTAACTGGGTCCCCTTTAAAAAACTGAACAAATTCCCGAAACAAAAAAATTTTTGGACTTCCAAACAGGTTTTTGGTAAAAGCCCGAAGAAAAAAGTTGCTTCCTCAGTATAGGCCTTTGGCTGTACCTCCTGTTCTAGACATTGTTGATGATGTTTTTTCAGAATCTAGTATGGCTCCTGATTCTCTGCCTCCAGCTCCTTGTAAGCCAGACAGATACTACAGGGTTCCTGACTCCCACAAATTCCTTTTCAGAAATCCTATTGCAAATGCTGAAACCATTTCTCAGGGTCCCAGGAGCATTAAGGCAGCTAGTGCTAAAAATCCTACCCCTTCTGATAGAGATTCCAGGGTGCTGGATTGATGGGGTAAGAAGGTTTACACCTCTGCAACCTTGGCAATCAGGGCTTTAAACTGTCAATTTCTTATGCTTAAATATCAACAGCATTTCATGGGACTGCTTAAACAGAAAATGATGTTAATTTCTGACTGTGTGGAAAATAAAGAGGGACTGCTTAAACAGAAAATGATGTTAATTTCTGACTGTGTGGAAAATAAAGATTTACAGGATTTATTGCATTCAGCTGAACAAGTTGGAAAACATACTTTGCAATGTGGTTTTGATTCTTTGGAGGCCTCTTGCAGGGCTTCTGTAACTGGGTCTGTGCTAAGAAGGTATGCTTGGCTCAAAGAGCAAACTCTGCCTGATCAGCAAAATTGTTGGATGCTCCTTTACAACAGGACCGTCTCTTTGGTAATAAGGCTGAAGAAGTTTTAAAAAAGATTGAAGATGAAGCTAAATCTATGCAAACTGTGAAAGATTTCTTACAAGTGCAACCTCCAAGATTTAGTAGGCACTGACCTACTAAGAACTGGTCCTTTCCAGTTCCTTCGAGAGCCACTTAAGTCAAACTCATACATTCCAAAGGCTTCAGGTTTCAGTCACAAGGGACTTTTAGAACAAAACAATGGGGTGCCTCCTCCTTCAAATCTAGAAACTACAAGGCACCTCCCTATGGTAAGCAGTCTCAATGACTTTTCTTTCCACTTACCAAGCACTTACCTTTTAGCCACCCCTTTGGGGGGAAAACTGGCACTTCATGCAAGAAACTGGCAACTTATAACCCAGGACAAATGGGTTTTAAATATAGTATCCTAGGGATACAGATTTCATTTCCACACGTTGCCAATCCCAGTCGGATGGCCAGACCTGCCCCCAAATCAGTGGGCAGAGGCCCAGAAGCAAGTACTGCCCCTCATGAACATGGGGGCTATTCAGCCAGTACCAGAAGAGAAAAAGGGACAAGGTTTCTATTCAAGACTTTTCCTGGTGCCCAGAAAAGACAAATCATGGCATCCCATTCTGGACTTATCTACTCTAAACACATTTCAGGACATTCAAAAATTCAAGATGCTGACTCTTCAACGGTTACTTCCTATGCTAGGCAAAGATGCCTGGTTGGTAACTCTTGACTTAAAAGAGGCTTACCTACATATCCCAATCAGGGAATCTTGCAGAAGATACCTCCGCTTCAAAGCAGGCTACTTGCATTACCAGTTCTCTGCACTGCCCTTTGGCTTATCTACTGCCCCCAGGGTCTTCACAAAGTGCCTGGCTCCAGTAATTGCATTTTGCAGACAAAGAAATATTCAAATATATCCATACCTGGACGACTGTCTCAGGCAGAAAACAAGGACATTCTTCTAAAACATTTGGCATTTGTAAAAAGGGTTCTAACTTGTCTAGGGTACACCATAAATGAAAAGAAATCACAACTGATACCCTCTCAAAAAATTACATTCCTGGTTGCAAGCTTGAATACAACTGCCCAGATGGCTTACCTTACGCCAGAAAAGCAAATTCATTTGGTAACTTACTTCAAACAGGTGGCCACAAAAACCCTGCTATCTGCAAGACAAATTCTGCAAGCCTTGGGGTTCTTGGCCTCCTGCATTCTTCTAATTCCATATGCAAGACTGCATATGTGGAAACTTCACTGGTACTTAAAAAGTTTATGGAGTCAACATTGTCACAGCCTGGAAACAATGAATCTGAAGTAGGCAGACTTCATTCGTCTGCAACCTGTGGGTATCGGATCCGACCTCGGATCCGAGCCGGCAATTCAAAAGCTTAGGCTCCGAGCTCCTAGCTCCTCCCTCTTACCCATAACCCCTTGCCAAGCCCTGACTGACCTCAGATTTCATTTGCCGCTTTTCAAGTAGCTACGGAATTCCAGAGCTCCTGGCGTTGGTGAAGATATGAACTAATTTTTTGACTAAAAAAGTTTTAAAAATCTTTATTTTCTTTCTTGATATAGTTAGTGTTGAGTGTGTTTAGGCTTTCCTCTCTCTTTAATTTGATTTTCTCGGTTTTATGAGTTTGTTTGTGTGTGTTCTGTGTTAGGCCTTAGGGTTGCGATGTCTGAAGCCCATAAGGCTGTGTTCTCGAATACCGAGTGTGGCCATAAGATGTCCCCAGCGGATGGCCACACTCGCGTTAATGCTTGGGGTTGAACACCTGTCATCTGGTTGTACCATTTGTGCAGGGTTCAACCCCGGCTTTGAGGGAGCCGGAGGTCGTTGGTGCTGGCGGGTCTTTTACCTCCAGATACCGCCGGCCTCTGCCCTTCCACTCAGCAACCTGTTGCTGTGAGTTCTCCCTCCGCTGGGACTCAACCTCCCTCTAAGTTGCCGGAGGGAAGGAATCCTCTGGGAAAGACAGAAGGAGAGGCACAGGGAGAGGCACCACAAGAGCCGAAACTTCCAGTTCGGCTCCTCCATCTAAGCGGCCTCCCTGTGCCTTCTAGCTTTCCTCCTCGGCTCCACTCCCTCGGTTCTCTCCTGGACCCGAGGAGGAGGAGGCTAGTCTTCCAGGAGGTCTCCGAGGCTCTCTAGGTCCGCCGGTGGCCTCCACTAGGTCAACATTTTCTATGAGTGAAGCTGATATGGACCGGATGATGAGGAAATTCATCCAGGCCCAAATGCAAATGGGAGTGCTCCTAGCCCCCATCCGGGAGGCTCACCTTTTTCGCCTTGGCTCCTTCTCTGACCCATACCACGGGTTCGAGCTGTCGGCGCCGGGCAGATTTGGATCCGGGGTGGGTCGGATCCGATGGGTCGGCGCACTCGGATCCGCCCCATCCCTTGAGTGCTTCGGGTACTTCGACCCGACCTCGGAGCCGAGGCCGAGCCTCGGATCCGAGGGAGCTGGTGTGTCTTCGCTCCGCCCAGGTCGGAGCACGCCTCTCGGATCCGGACGGTTTCGCTCCGACTCGATCCGCATCGGATCCGAGTGGGGTCGGCTCTAGCTTAGAGAAGCTAGCTCCCCTCGGCTTTCGACGTGGAAAGGGCACTGTCGAGACATCCGACCCCGGTCCCTGCCACGGCTCCATCCCGCACTCCATTGCAGTTGGGCCAGGCCCCACCAGCCGCTCCCAGGACAGCCCGCCTCGATGTCCCAAGTGGTTCCCTTGGAACATCCAACTGCTGAAGAGTACTCCTCGGACAGCCCCGATGAAGTACCTCGGAAGCGTAAGTGCAAGAGGAGGCACATGGACTCCCTGAGTCCGTCACTGAAGACACAGACTTGGATGAAGGGAAGGCTCCCTAGGTCACCCCCTGAGGACATCTCATTTGGAGACATCATGGAGATGTTAAGGATCAGGAGGGGGTGGTCTGCCCCAAGGCTTCTTCGACGAGTCTGTGTTCTTGGAGGCATTCGAGGCGGCCCTTCTACCTCTTGGGTGTCCCCTCCTGCTGACCCCTGGTGGATCTTATTTCCATCAGGGCGTGGAAGGATCCGGACACCATTGAGCCTATCCCAAGTGCCCGGACTGCATTCTTTCTCCTCCGGACCGCACCCACTGGAGTAAGGGTCCCCAGTAGATGCCATGATGATGGCTGCAGCCACAAGAGGAATTGGCCCAGGAGAGTCCTCCATGCATCCTCCGGGCAAGGAGTCCTGCTCGATGGATCGCATTGGGAAGCGAGTTTTAGTTCAGCAACCTTCTCCTTGAGAGCTGAACTACATGGCGATGTCATTAGGATGCAGCGGGATCTGATTAAAGAATACGCTGCATCTCCCCGAGTCCATCTCAGTGAGGATAAACAGGTTTACTCCACCGAATGGCCACTCTCAGATCAGTTTCCAATACATCTATGCGGCTACTTTCTCATGCTACTGAGGGAGCTAGAGCCAGCGGAGCAGGTCTAGTCATGAGGCGACAGGCCTGGCTCCGCCATTGTGATTTTGCAGAGCCCTTCAAGGCGACCTTTAATGCCCCTTCGATGGTTCTGCCTTGTTTGGCAAGACTGTTCGCGATGGTGACATTAGTCCAGAGCGAAAAGGACGGGAAGACGCTGTCTGCCGTCGGAGTCCGCTTCTCAGCTCCCCAGAGGTCCTTCTCTAAGAACCAAAAGGGACAGAAGAAGATGTGGTTCCGGAAGTCGCAGCAGTCCCAACCTGCTCCGGACAACCAGTCCTTCCGTGGCAGAGGAGGACGGGAGGTCGTGCTAGAGGCAGGGGGGCTCCTGGCAACTTTGGGTCCAGAGAACCTTTCTCGGATAGACCCACACAGTAGCCCTGAAGGGTTGCCCGGCTGTCCGTCTCTGGAGGCAGTCGGGGGGCGGTTTTCGAGGCACCTGACTTCTTGGGAGTCCATAACAACAGACAGTTGGTGCGAGTCATATCCAGAGGATATTCAATTCCCCTATTCAAGGTTCCCAAATCTCAGCCTCCCAGATGTTCCACCCGACCAAAGGAGGCAGCTATCGAAATCGAACAGCTGCTACAAAAAAGAGCCATCCAGCACGTCCCCCGAGATCAAACCGGATTAGGGTTTTACTCCAGGTTCTTTTTGGTGCCAAAGAAGACGGGGGACTTAAGACCAATCTTAGACCTTTCCCAGCTGAACCTGTCAGTAACCAAGCAAAAGTTCCGGATGGTCACCCTGCAATCTATACTTCCCCTCTTGAGGGAGAACGACTGGATGTGCTCCATAGACCTCAAGGACGCTGCACTACCACATTCGGATGGACAGACGATCCAGGAGGTTTCTTCGCCCGGCTGGGAGCCAGTCATTATCAGTTCAGGGTCCTCCCCTTTGGTCTCACCTCAGCCCCCAGGGTGTTTACCAAGGTGCTAGCGGCCCACCTGGGGCTCCAGGGATTACAGGTCTTTCCGTACCTGGACGACTGGCTCCTGACGGCATCATCAAGGCATCTTCTGTGCTCAGCCAGGGATTACTTTCTTCAACTAGCACCAAGGCTGGGCATCACGATCAACTGGGAGAAATCTTTTCTGAACCCCACACAAGTTATAGATTTCATAGGAGGAAGACTAAACACCAGATCAATGCGAGCCTTCCTCACCCCAGACCGTATTGCCAGCCTGAAGTGTCATGTGACAGCGATCCTGCAACCATCTCCAACTGCAGCTTCGGTCCTGAGGGCCCTAGGTTCTATGGCGGCAGCTATTCCGCTTCTCATTCATGGCCGCCACGATGCGGGTTCTTCAATGGACCCTTCAAGTTCAGTGGTCCCTCTTTGTTCTTCTCTAACGCCCGATTGCGGTCAGCAGAGCGTGCAGGGACTCCTTCTTGGTGGCTTCTTTCTGGAGCCCCTGGCAGGAGACCTTTGCTGCATTTCCCGAGCCACAGTGACCACGGACGCTTCTTGCCTCGGGTGGGGGCATTCTGGGAAAGATTGTCCAAGGCACGTGGAATCCCACAGAGACGTTATTGCATATAAATGTCCTGGAAATGAGGGCGGTGCTCCTAGCTGCAAGCACTTCACCACGCTCTTCCTTCAGGGACTATTGCGATTCAGACAGACAACATGTCGGTAGTCTGGTATATCAACAAACAGGGAGGAACCAGGTCTTACCCCTTTGTCGAGAGGCCATGAGAGTCTGGGAATGGGCAATTTCCACCAAATGCTTTCTGGTAGCAACGCACATTCCGGGAAAGTCCAACATCCTTGGACAAGCTCAGTCGCACCATCCTTTCTCCACACGAGTGGTCTCTCAATCCTCAAGTAGCTAAGAAGATTTTTGCCGCTTGGGGCAACCCTGTTGCGATCTTTGCCTCTCCTCAAACGCCAAATGCATAATTTCTTCTCTCTGCTTCCCCACCAGGGAGTTCCCGAGAGATGCTCTGGTGCATGCTTGGCCTCCGGTCTCCTTTATGCCTACCCTCCACTTCCTCTGATGCAGAGGCTTCTGCAGAAAGCCAACAGTTTGGGGAGCAGAATGATTCTCATTGCCCCATTCTGGCCTCGACAACCTTGGTTCCCCTTTGTATGGTCTCACAAAATCAATCCACCATGGATTCTGGATCCAATTCGGATCTCATCTCTCACCCTCTGGGAATGTCAGTTCCCAATCTATGACCCTGAAGTTGACAGGTTGGCTGCTCCAGTTCCATCCTTAATTAGGACTCCCGGTATCTCATCACCGGTCAAGGCCATTTTAGTGGCAGCTCATAAACCTTCCACCAGGCAGGTTTATCGGAGTAAATGGAAGAGATTCTCTATATGGGCAGTACAGAGAACTTTGGATCCTTTCGGCACCTATGTCAGCGGTGCTGGATTTTCTAACAGACCTCTTTCATCAAGGGGCTAGTTCTTCCACGATTGAGGTACAATTGGCAGCTATCTCGCATTATCACATTGGTCATGACACAGCTCCTTATGATGGCAAATTATGCAAAACATTTCTCAAAGGAGTTTTTGTTGAGGCCTCCAGTCAAGGAGGTTGTACCACCCTGGGACTTGTCTTTAGTCCTGCAAGCCCTTACTGCTCCTCCCTTCGAGCCTGCAGCTTCTACTGATTTAAAGTACCTTTCCTGGAAGACTGCCTTCTGGTAGCTATCACTTCAGCCAGAACAGTGTCTGAGCTTCAGGCTCTGTGCGTCAAACCGCCTTACCTTTCTTTCTTCCCTGATAGGGTGTGCCTCAGGACCAATCCTTCTTTTCTTCCAAGGTCTCTTCTGAATCCAATATTAACCAGTCAATCAATTTACCTGTGTTTTTTCCCAAGTACTCAAACAAAGGAGAATACAAATTGCATTCCTTGGATGTTCATAGACAATTACGTTTTTATATTAACAGAACAGCTGGCCACAGGAAATCAGATCAGCTGTTCGTCTCCTTTGCTAAATTTGCTCTGGGTAAAGCAGTATCTAAAGTCACACTATCTAAGTGGATTGCTAATTGTATTTTGCAGGCATATGACACTTCAGGCAGACCTGCTCCTCAGAGGGTTACGGCTCATTCTACTAGGGCAGTTTCCACGCCAGCCTTTAAGTCCCGTGTATCATTGGATGATATCTGCTGCAGCTACTTGGGCCTCGCCTCATACTTTTATTTCTCATTACAAGGTGGATGCTGTTACTAGAGGGAGAGCATCGTTTGGCTCAGCGGTGCTGAACATCCTTCCATGACGGCCAAGATTCAGGTAGCTAGGACTCTGTCCCACAGGTTAGACGAATGAAGTCTGCCTACTTCAGATTTAGAAGTTATGTACTCACCATAACGTTCCATCTGAGTAGGTGACTTCATTCGATGTAACTATCCCCTCCATCCCCTGACCTTTATAGAGCGAGTATTTATGCTGTTTTAGTGTACTGTTGTCAGTATTTTGAGGCAAACTCAATCTGAGGTCAGTCAGGGCTTGGCAAGGGGTTATGGGTAAGAGGGAGGAGCTAGGAGCTCGGAGCCTAAGCTTTTGAATTGCCGGCTCGGATCCGAGGTCGGATCCGATACCCACAGGTTGCATCCGAATGAAGTCACCTACTCAGATGGAACGTTATGGTGAGTACATAACTTCTAATTCCTCTCTTACCTTGCCTGAACTAGAGTTCCTATGGTGGGCAGAAGGCTGCCACCAAAGCAAGGGACTGCCATTCACTCCACCCCCTGCCGCCCAAACCCTAACTACAGATGCATCAGACTATGCTTGGGGGGCTCATCTGGCAGGGAAGTGCATTCAGGTCAAATGGGGGACCCAAGTCAAATGCACCTTTATATCAATCAAAAAGAGATGCTAGCTGTACAGAATACACTGACAGCCTTCAAGGACTACCTTCATCCTTGACAATTAATGATAAAGACAGACAATATCACAGTTGTGATACATAAACAAGCAGTGGGGTACACACTCCTACCCCCTTTGCAGAATAGCCATGGCATTGTGGAATACGGCCTTGACCTATCAAATACAACTGCAAGCTCAATTCCTGCCAGGAAAACTGAATACTCTGGCAGATGAACTAAGCAGAAATCTCATGGGCCCACACGAATGGAAACTGGAACCACAGATTTTCAGCATGTTGACACGCAAATGGGGTGTCCAGACATAGATCTTTTTGCCTCACTCCAGAACTACCAGTTGGACAAATTCTGCACAAGAACTCATCATAAAAAAGACTGGAAAGTGGATGCTCTATCCTTCAGCTGGAAAAACCTATCCGTCCATGCTTTTCCCCCGTGTGCCTCTGCTCTCCAAAGTTCTACTAAAAGTCAAACAGGACAAACCAAAAATGATTTTGATTGCTCCAGACTGGCCTCGCCAACGCTGGTATCCACTCCTGCACAATGTGTCACACCTTCCACCATGGCACCTGCCTCAGACACCTTACTGTCTCAGCAGAACAACCAAATTCTGCACACTTAGCTCCAAACTTTGAATCCTGCGGTGTGGCTAATCACCTAAATTCACCCTTGGCATCCCTCAGCAAACCTGTGATGGATTTCATTTTGGAGGCAAGAAGGCCTAGTACTAGAAAATCTTATGCTGGCAAATGGAAAAGATTCTGTGCCTGGTATCAATCACAAGATATAAGCACAGCAGTGCCCAATATTCCTCAGATTTTACAATACTTGAACTGAGATGCTTCACAAGGTCCTGTCCTTTTCTTCCATAAAAATCCATGCCTCAGGCATTTCAACTCATTACAACACAGAACCTCCCCTCTTCTCTCATCCTCTGCTAAAGCAGCATCTCAGAGGGGCCAAAAACTTAAGACCACCCTGGAGAGCTCCAACTCCTGCCTGGGACCTTAATTTTGTATTGGAAAAACTCACTCTCCTTCCTTTCGAGCCAGTTGTTACTGCAGACTTAAAATTTCTCTCCTTGAAAACAGCTTTCCTTTTAGCAGTCACTTCAATTAGAAGGATTTCCGAATTACAGGCTGTTATGGCAGTGGAGCCTTTCATTATTTTTCATGCGGACAAGGGTGTCTCTCAGGACCAATCCATCCTTCATGCCTAAGGTGGTATCCAGTGTGGCTCTTAATCAGACCATTCATTTGCCAACTTTCTTTCCCAATTCACAGAACAAGGGGGAGCGGATTCTGCATTCATTGGATGTACACAGACAACTTAGATTTTACTTCAGCAGGACAAAATCTGTAAGAAAATCTGAACAACTACTGGTGGCATTTGCTGCAGGGGCAGAGGGAAAGGCTATTTCAAAGCAAACTATTTCCAGATGGATAAGCCATTGTATTCATTTCTGCTATATGCACCATGGTAAAACTATCACGTAGGGGATCAGATCTCATTCCACCAGGGCTGCATCTACTTCTACAGCCTTTGTCAGAGGTGTTCCTACCAGAGACATTCTAGAAGCTGCTACCTGGAGCTCAGTTCATACGTTCACCAAACATTACCATTTACCCTTCTCTAAATCCAAAGCTGGCTTTGCCACTGCTGTCTTGCAGGGCCTTATAGCTGGTCCTAATGCTGTATAAATCCATCCTCCCAACCATAGCTTTGGGAATCTACCCAAATGTAATGACTGCAACAGTGAAACACAAAGAACATAGTACAGTTGTGTACACTTACCATAAATGTAGATGTTCAAGTGTATTCACTGTTGCAGTCCTGGTTACCCTCCCTCCAACCCCCTGTTTTTCTCTTACTATACCTCTACTTTCCTTTACTATGCTTAAAAGCCTTTTTGATGTATTTGCTTTTGTTTGGAGATATATTTTTGTGTTTTAAATTACTTGAATATTTGGCTCCCCATTTGGGGGCACTTGAAATCTGGGTCAAGAAAAACTGATGTAATGGCGTTGGCTGCATGTTTTATACCCCTGATGACCTGACGTCATGGAAGAAGGGACAGCAACCGATGCAGGACCCAAGACTTTGTTAATCAGGCCCACTGAGGGCAACCTGCCAGCAGATTGCCCAAATGTAATGCCTTCCACAGTGAATACACTCGAACATCTACATTTGTGGTAAGTGTACACAACTGTACTTTCTTCACTGTTTTCTAGATTTCTACACAGGTTCATTTGACTAAGGATGATTTGGACTGGACATTGTGTTTGAATTTCCATTAATTTTCATATCTTCTGAATTTGTATCTTGTGTATTGCAGACCCTTGTCAGTTATGACAATATGAAGTATCCCCTATTAGAAAAATATGAACTTCATTTCACTAGTCATGCTTGTACTTGTGTGTTTCATTTTGGTTATGTCAAGGAACTTGGAATAACCATCCACACTTGATATGCATAGCTTCTCTGAACTGGAACAAATTGGCTCCCACTCTGTTCCTGTGGTGAGCTGGAATTGGATATGCCAGCATCACATCCTCAGAATTCTGCTGTGGTTTGCATTGCTAAAGCCAAAACTCTTATACTACCAGTTCTGTTTGAATTGACAGATCTGTCCAGAACATTTTTTTTCTTTGCATTTTAGTGTTCCAGGATGTGAGCATTTGTTTTCTTGAGTTACTGAGAGCTATTGATGTTCATTGTGTTTCACTGTTGCAGTCATTACTCTTGGGTTATCCTGCTGGCAGGCCACCCGCAGTCAGCCAGAATTCCAAAGTCTAGGTCCGGCGTCAGTTGCGGTCGCCTCTTCCCTGATGTCAGTGCGCCAGGCGTATAAAAGATGCAGCCGATGCCATTTTCTTCAGTCTTTCATGCCGCGCGGTGCCCGAAGCAAAAGCAGTTTGCAAGTGCCGGTCGGCCGACTCCTGAGATTTTCAAATATGAATTTCAGATCCGAAGTCTTCAGCAAAGATAAGTACCCCATTGGGGAAACTTTTTTCTTGCTCCAGACCGATGTCAGAAAAAGTTAACAATTGTATTTCTTGTGGGAAGCAAATACCTCACAAGGATTTTCACTCTTACTGTATTCCTTGCCTAGGCCCTGATCACAACGTTGCTAGTTGTCGGTTTTGTGCTAGATTTAACCAACGCACTATCAAGCGTCGGTTTGATTTTGCATTTCATTACTTTGACCGAAGATTTAACTATATAATGCCGTCGGATCAGCCGACAACCGCAGTTTAAAAAAAACACAAAGAAAAGGATAGGCATCCGAGGTCCACAACTGACGACGAAGCCTCTTCTAGGCCAGTCGCCGGTTTGCCGGTTCTCAGTGAGCCGCTTTTGCAGCCCCTGGCGTCTGCTACCTCAGAGCCACAGGCTGCTTCTGACTCCCACGTGGAGCCGACTGGGCCTCTGGATACTCAAGGTATTGGACACTTGGAAATCATTCCCTCAGATGGGTCCGGAGCCGCTAAGCAGACATCGGCTTCTGAGGGTGTCTTCAGACCTACACAACTATATATTAAGCCATCCTCAGCCACAAAGACTAAAGCAGCATTACAGATGAAACAAGTACAGCATTCTCCCACTCCGACTACCATGCCTAAAAAACACATGCTCAAAATGGCCGAAGACCTAATTACTTTGATCAGGGGTTCCCATCCCCCTTCTGATAAGAGGCCTAAGCAAGAGACAGAGTATGATTCTTATGATCAGGTTTCTATTTCTTCTGAGTCCTCTTCTGAACAAGATTACTCCATGCTTCCCTATGAGGATTCTGATGCTGAAGAATCCATTCCTTCAGCCTCTCCTCCTGAGGATTATTCTTTTGGGGAAACCCTGCATACCATGAGGGAACATTTCCACTGCGAGAGCCAAGATTATTCTGAATCTAAGAAAAGGCTCAGAGACTTTCTGCTACTTCCTCAGCACAGACCCCTTGCTATTCCACCTGTTCTAGACATTGTAGACTATGTATTCTCAGTGTCCGGCCTGTCCCCAGACTCTTCCCCCCGCACCTGCCAAGCCAGACAGATTCTCATAAATTCCTGTATAAAAACCCTGCTGTTGACCCAGAAACTATATCTCAAGGTCCCAAAGGGGTTAAAGCTTCCACTGCAAAAAACCCTGTCCCCTCTGATAGGGATTCCATGGCTCTAGACAGATGGGGGGAAAAAAGTCTACACTTCTGCTACCCTGGCTATAAGGGCCTTAAATTGTCAGTTTCATATGCTTAAATATCAGCAATATTTAATGTCACTGCTTAAACAGAAAATGTTGACAAATACTGAATGTTCAGAGAACAAGGAATTGCAAGAATTATTGCATGCAGCTGAACAAGTGGGAAAGCATACTTTGCAATGTGGTTATGATTCACTGGAGGCCTCTTGCAGGGCAGCTGTTACAGGCTCTGTTATTAGAAGGCATGCTTGGTTAAAGGAACAAAATCTGCCTGATCATGTAAAAGCAAAATGATTAGATGCACCATTACAGCATGATGCTTTGTTTGGAAGTAAAGCAGAAGAGGTGTTGAAAAAAAATGGAAGATAAAGCAAAATCCATGCAGACAGTCAAGGAGTTCTTACAGGTACAGCCACCCAGATTTAGCAGAAACTGGCCTCCTTTCCAATGTCAGACAGACCACAAAGAGGCAGATACAGGCATCCCAGGGGCAGAAGTCAGCCCCAAGGCTCATACAGGCTGAAACAATGGGGTGCTCCTACCTCCAAAAGCAGAGAAGACAAATCACAACCTTACAGGAAACAGTCCCAATGACTTTCCTGTACCAGATCCAAGCACTTTTCTTTTTGCAGCCCCCTTAGGGGGAAAACTAGCACTTTTTTCATCAAATTGGCAAAGGATTACCCAAGACAAATGGGTCCTGAACATAGTGTCCCAAGGCTACAGGTTCCATTTCCACACTCTACCAAGGTCAAAAGGTATGCCAGACCTGCCACACAATCAATGGGCAGAGGCACAAAAACAAATTACAGCCCTCATGGACATGAGGGCCATTCAGCAAGTACCACAACAAGAGCAGGGGCAAGGATTTTACTCCAGACTTTTTCTAGTACCCAGAAAGGACAAAACCTGGAGACCAATACTGGACCTGTCTATACTAAATACGTTTCTGGATGTTCCAAAATTCAAGATGTTGACTCTACAGCAGCTACTGCCCATGCTGGGCAAGAAGGCTTGGCTTGTAACTTTGGACCTAAAAGAGGCATACCTGCATGTCCCAGTCAGACAATCTTGCAGAAGATACCTCAGATTCATAGCTGGCTCAATGCATTACCAATTCTCTGCACTGCCCTTTGGCTTATCTACTGCACCCAGGGGCTTCACAAAATGCCTGGCACCAGTAATTGCGTTTTGCAGACAAAAAGGAATTCAGATATATCCCTACTTAGACAACTGCCTAATTCGAGCAGAGAACAAGACGTTCTTCTAAAGCATCTGGCATTTGTAAAAAGATTACTAATTGGCTTAGGGTACACAGTAAACAAAAATAAATCAAAACTAATGCCCTCTCAAGAAATAATATTCCTGGGTGCAAACCTAAATACAACTGTGCAGATGACTTATCTCACGCCAGACAAACAAAAGCAACTGGCTACTTACTTCAAGAATTTGGCAACAAAAACCCACTTATCTGCAAGGAAAATCCTGAAGGCCTTGGGTTTCATGGCAACCTGCATTCTACTAATTCCATATGCCAGACTGCATATGAGGAAACTACAATGGTATCTAAAAAGTGTTTGGACTCAGCATTGCCACAGCCTGGAGACAGTAATTGCACTCATCCCCTGCCTGCAACAGGAGTTTCGATGGTGGGCAGAAGCCTGTCACCACAACAAGGGTCTGCCATTCAGTTTACCCACAGCCAGACAGACACTGACAACGGATGCATCAGATTATGCCTGGGGGGCCCATATGGCAGGAAAATGTATTCAGGGCACATGGCCTGCAAACCAGATGCATCTTCACATCAATCAAAAAGAGATGCTAGCTGTACAAAATGCCCTGACAGCTTTAAAGCACCTGCTTCATCCAGGACAATTACTGATAAAGACAGACAACACTACTGTTATGTGGTACATAAACAAGCAGGGAGGTACACATTCCTACCCCCACTGCAGACAAGCAATGACCTTATGGGACGGACACAGCATTGGCTTTTCAAGTTCACCTGCAAGCACAATTCCTGCCAGGAAAAACAAATACTCTGCCAGACGAACTAAGCAGAAACCTCATGGATCCCCACGAATGGAAACTGGATCCACAAGTCTTCAGCATGATAATAAGGAAATGGGGATGCCCAGACATAGATCTATTTGCCTCCCCTCACAACTGCCAATTGCAGAGATTTTGCACAAGGATTTATCACAAGCAAGCATGGAAAGTGGACACCCTATCCTTTAGCTGGAAAAATCAGACAGTATATGCTTTTCCCCCATTGCCTCTCCTTCCCAGGGTACTCCTAAAGGTCAAACAAGAGAAGCCAAACATGATACTGATTGCACCAGACTGGCCACGCCAGCACTGGTACCCAATCCTAAAGAGCTTGTCTCAAGGTCCAGCATGGATACTGCCTCAAACTTCTCACTTGCTGACCCAACAAAACAATCCGATCCTGCAGTCAACTCAGGACCCTAAATCTGGCTGCATGGTGGATTATGTAGCCATTCAGAACACTCCTCTTTCAAAAGCTGTTATGGATGTTATCTTGGAGGCCCAGTACCAGAAAATCTTGTGCAGAAAAATGGAAGAGATTCTGTGCTTGGAACCAGGAACAAGGCATTGACACGTGTGTACCAAATATCCCTCAGATTTTACAATACCTAACTGAGATGCTAAACAAAGGCCTTTCTTTCTCATCTGTTAAGATTCATGCCTCTGCCATTTCAGCCACTACAATACGGAACCACCTATCTTTTCTCATCCTTTAATAAGGCAATATCTCAGAGGGGCCAAAAACAATAGGCCTCCAAGGAGAGCACCAATTCCGACCTGGGACCTCAATTATGTTTTGGAAAAATTCACACTGCCTCCTTTCGAGCCAGCATCAACAGCAGATATAAAATTCTTATCGTGGAAAACAGCTCTGCTCCTAGCAATAACCTCTGCAAGGTGAGTCTCGGAGTTACAAGCACTCATGGCTGTGGAACCTTTCATAATTTTTCATCCAGACAGGGTTTCTCTGAGGACAAACCCTACATTTATGCCTAAGGTGGTGTCCAGTGTGGCCCTCAACCAAACCATTCACTTGCCAGCCTTTTACACTAATCCACAGAACAAGGGCGAGAAAATTCTGCATTCTTTGGACATACAAAGGCAGTTACGATTCTACTTGGACAGAACTAAAGCTTTCAGAAAGACTAAGCAACTTTTAATGTCATATGCTGCAGGATCACAAGGAAAGGCTATCTCAAAACGGACTATTTCTAAATGGATAGGCCATTACATCCGTTTCTGCTATCTTCAACATGGCAAATCAGTGCCTAAGGGCATTAGACCTCATTCCACCAGAGCAGCAGCCACTTCAGCAGCCTTCCTCAGAGGAGTACCAACCAAAGATATCTTGGAGGCTGCAACTTGGAGTTCAGTGCACACCTTCACAAAGCAATACCACTTACCTCTTTACTCTAAGTCCAGAGCAGGCTTTGCCACTGCAGTTCTGCATGGCCTCGTAGCCTCTCCTAATCCTATTTAGCCCAGCCACCCTTCCTCAGCTTTGGGATTCAACCCAAGAGTAATGACTGCAACAGTGAAACACGATGAACATAGTACAGTTGTGTACCTACCATAAATGTAGATGTTCTAGTGTATTCACTGTTGATGTCCAGGTTACCCACCCACCATCCCCCTTTTCTTTGCTGGGACTTTTCTGCACTTCTCTGTCCTATACAACCTATTTGGTGTATTTGCTTGTAGATGAAGGACATGATATTCATCGTGTTACACTGCTGCAGTCATCACACGGGTTATCCTGCCGTCAGGCGGTCCCGCAGTCGGCCAGAGTTCCAAAGTCTTGGTCCGGCGTCAGTTGCTGTCGCTTCTTCCCTGACATCAGTGCGCCAGGGGTATATAAAAGGCATCTGATGCCATTTTCTTCAGTCTTTCTTGCCGCACTGTGCCCGAAGCAGAAGCAGTTCGCAAGTGCCGGTCGGCCGACTCCTGAGATTTTCAAATCGAATTTCAGACCGAAGTCTTCAATAAAGCTAAGTACCCCGTTGAGGAACCTTTTCTTGCCTCAGTCCGATGTCAGAAAAAGTTAACAATTGCATTTCTTGTGGGAAGCAAATACCTCATAAGGACTTTCATTCTTATTGTATTCCTTGCCTAGGCCCAGACCATGACGTCACAGGTTGTCGGTTTTGTGCTAGGTTTAACAAGCGAACTATAAAATGTCGGTTTGATTTCACCCATCATTATTTTGGTAGGAAATTTAATTATACCATGCCGTCGGAGCAACCGACGACCGGATTGCATAAAAAACACAAAGATAAGGACAGGCAGCCGAGACCCAAACCAGACTCCGAGGCCTCTGCTAGGCCAGTCGCCGGTTCTCCGGTTTTCAGTGAGGCGCCTACACAGCCCCTGACGACCGCTGATTCAGAACCCCAGGCGGCATCCAATTCCCAAGAGGAGATTGCTAGGCCTCCACAACCTTTATCTTTAGGCACTTCTGACTCCATGGCTGAAGGAGATTCTGGTGCAGTTGAAACGCCTTCAGTTGCAGAAGGTGACTTCAGACCGACTACACTCACTATTAAATCCTATGCAAAGCTGAAAACTCCATTAAAAGCAAAGAAGACTGTACAGCAGTCTCCAGTACAAGGCCCCATGCCTAAGAAACAGATGCTTAAGATGGCTGAAGACTTAATTACCCTAATCAGGGGTTCCCATCCCCCTCCTAATAAAAGGCCTAGACAGGAGAAGGATTACGCTTCCTCTGACCAGGTTTCAGTTTCCTCGGATTCTTCTGATGAACAGGAATATTCTTTTCCCCCTTATGAAGACTCTGATGCTGAAGAGTCTATTCCTTCAGCATCTCCCTCAGAAGACTACTCTTTTGGGGAAACTTTACATACCATGAGGGAAATATCAACAATATTTGATGTCTCAATTAAAACAAAAAATGATCACACATACAGAGCAGCCTGATTACAAGGAAATGAAAGATTTGTTGCATGCGGCTGAACAGGTGGGAAAACATACTTTGCAATGTGGATTTGATTCATTGGAAGCCTCTTGTAGAGCAGCAGTGACAGGGTCTGTTATACGTAGGTATGCTTGGTTAAAAGAACAAACTTTACCTGATCATGTAAAAGCAAAGTTATTGGATGCACCTTTACAGCAGGATGTTTTATTTGGTGTAAAAGCAGAAGAGGTTTTAAAGAAAATGGAGGATAAGGCAAAATCTATGCAGATGGTCAATGATTTTTTACAGGTTCAACCCCCTCGTTTCAGCAGAAATTGGCCAACCAAAAACTGGTCCTTTCCAGCTTCTGACAGACCACAAAGGGGCAAGTACAGACACCCAAGGGGCAGAGGTCAGTCACAAGACTCTTACAAGCCTCGACAATGGGGTGCCACAACCCAGAAAGGAGGAGAAGACAGGTCTCAAACTATCAGAAAGAGACACAATGACTTACCCCTCAGACTGCCAAACAAATCCCTCTTGGCAGCTCCCTTGGAAGGAAAGCTTGCACTTTTTGCAGACAACTGGCGCATCATCACAAAATACAAATGGGTCCTAAATATTGTATCTCAAGGATACAGATTCCACTTTCACACTTTACCAAGGATAAAAGGAATGCCAAACCTGCCACCAAATCAATGGGCAGAGGCTCAAAAACAAATTACAGCTCTCATGGACATGAGAGCCATTCAACAGGTTCCTACACAGGAGCAGGGACAAGGATTTTACTCAAGACTCTTTCTAGTTCTCTGGAAGGACAAAGCTTGGAGACCCATTCTGGACCTCTCAATTCTAAACACATATCTCGAAGTACCCAAATTCAAGATGCTAACACTACAGCAACTTCTTCCCATGCTGGGCAAGAAGGCTTGGCTAGTAACATTGGACCTCAAGGAGGCATACCTGCATGCCCCTATCAGACAAAATTGCAGAAGATACCTCCGAATTATAGCAGGCTCAACCCATTACCAATTATCTGCACTGCCCTTTGGCTTATCTACTGCGCCCAGGGTCTTCACAAAATGCCTGGCACCAGTAATTGCATACTGCAGACAGAGGAATTCAAATATACCCATACCTGGACGACTGCCTTATTCAAGCAGAAAGCAAGGACATTCTTTTAAAGCATCTGGCATTTGTCAAAAACCTATTAAGTTGCCTAGGGTACACAGTAAACGAAAATAAGTCAAAACTAGTGCCCTCACAAGACATAAAATTCCTGGGTGCCAGCTTAAATACAACGCCCCAGATGGCTTATCTCATGCCAGACAAGCAAGGACAACTGACTCAATACTTCAAAATGATGGCAACAAAGACCCAACTCCCTGCAAGAAAAATTCTGCAGGCCTTGGGATTCATGGCATCTTGCATACTACTAATACCATATGCAAAACTGCATATGAGGAAATTACAATGGTACCTGAAAAGCGTATGGACTCAACACAGCCACAGCTTGGAAACAATAAATCCACTCATTCCCTGCCTTCAACAGGAGTTTCTATGGTGGGCTCAGGCATGTCACCTCAACAAGGGTCAGCCTTTTGCCTTACCCACAGCCAGGCAAACTATAACAACGGATGCATCGGATTATGCCTGGGGAGCACACATGGCAGGACAGTGTATTCAGGGCAAATGGTCTGCAGATCAAAGGCATCTACATATCAATCAAAAAGAGATGCTAGCTGTACAAAATGCCCTAACAGCTTTCAAGGATCTCCTACAACCAGGACAACTACTAATAAAGACGGACAACACCACAGTGATGTGGTACATAAACAAGCAAGGGGGCACACATTCCTACCCCCTATGCAGGCAAGCAATGACCTTGTGGAACTCAGCAATGACCTTGTGGAACACAGCACTGACCTACCAAGTTCAACTACAACCACAATTCCTGCCAGGAAAGAAAAACACATTGGCAGACGATCTAAGCAGAAACATCATAAATCCTCATGAGTGGAAACTAGATCCGCAAGTATTTGCAATGATAACTCAAAAATGGGGGAGCCCAGACATAGATCTGTTTGCCTCCTCCCAAAACTACCAACTACGGAAATTTTGCACAAGGACATACCACACACTAGCTTGGAAAGTGGATGCCCTCTCATTCAGCTGGAAAACATTAACAGTGTATGCCTTTCCTCCACTGCCTCTTCTGGCAAAGGTGCTGCTGAAAGCCAGATTAGGGAGGCCGCAAATGATACTCATTGCTCCAGACTGGCCACGCCAACACTGGTGTCCAATACTAAGGAACATGGCTCAAGGCCCACCATGGATTTTACCTCAAATTCCTCACCTGCTCACTCAGCAAAACAATCAGATTCTACACAGCCAGCTCAAGACTGTAAATCTGGCTGCATGGCAAATTACCTAAGCAACCAGTCAACACTTCTCTCTAAAGCTGTTATGGATGTCATTCTGGAGGCCAGGAGGCCCAGCACCAGGAAAGCCTTTTCAGACAAAAGGAAAAGATTCTGCGCCTGGAACCAGGCTAAAGGCCAGAATTCCCTTGTCCCAAATATTCCTCAGATTCTACAATATTTAACTGAGATGTTGCACAAAGGACTTTCCTTTTCATCTATTAAGATCCACACCTCAGCTATTTCAGCTCAATACAACACGGATCCTCCTATATTTTCACATCCATTACTAAGACAGTACCTCAGAGGGGCTAAGAACATAAGACCGCCCCGGAGAGCACTAACACCAACTTGGGATCTCAACTTTGTTTTGGAAAAACTTACACTACCGCCCTTTGAACCAGCTTTTACAGCTGATTTACAGTTTCTATCATGGAAAACTGCCCTGCTGCTAGCAATAACTTCAGCACGAAGAGTCTCAGAGCTACAGGCCCTAATGGCAGTGGAGCCTTTCATCATTTTTCATCAAGACAGAGTCGCTTTATGAACTAACCCTTCCTTTATGCCAATGGCGGTATCCAGTGTGGCCCTAAACCAAACCATTCATTTGCCCACCTTTTATCCAAACCCCCAGAACAAAGGGGAAAGGCTCCTACACTCTTTGGACATTCACAGGCAATTACGTTATTACTTGGATAAAACTAAGGCTTTCAGAAAATCTGACCAGCTCTTTGTATCCTATGCTACAGGATCACAAGGAAAGGCTATCTCAAAGTGGACCATTTCAAAATGGATAGGACATTGTATCCGTTTCTGCTACACACACCATGGGAAACGTGTACCTGGTAACATTAGGCCCCATTCCACCAGGGCTACAGCAACATCAACAGCCTTCCTCAGAGGGGTACCAACCAAAGATATTTTGGAGGCTGCAACTTGGAGTTCAGTGCACACCTTCACCAAGCACTATCACTTACCTCTGTACTCTAAAACCAGAGCTGGCTTTGCCACTGCAGTTCTGCAGGGCCTACTAGCTTCTCCAAACCCTGTTTAGTTCCACCGCCCATCCTTAGCTTTGGGATTCAACCCAAGGCGGCGCAGTGGTGCAGCGGTTAATGCTGTCGCCTCACAGCAAGAGGTTCTCCAGTTCAATTCTCGGCTGGGGTGCCTTCTGTGTGGAGTTTGCATGTTCTCCCTGCGTTCGCGTGGGTTTCCTCCGGGTACTCCGGTTTCCTCCCACATTCTAAAGACATGCTTCTGGAGCATTTCTCCCCGGGCCTCCGCTGAAAACAGGATCTATGGAACCTAGTCGGACTTTCCCGGTCAACAAATGTAAAATAAAATAAAATAAATAAATAAATAAAAATAAAGTGTGATGACTGCACCATAAATGTAGATGTTCGAGTGTTCACACTGCTGCAGTCCAGGATGTCCTTCATGGATGCATCTGCAGTCATAACAAATGGGTTGTCCTGTCGTCAGGCAGCCCTTCGGTCGGCCGGATTCCAAAGTCTGGGTCCGGCTTCTGCTGATGTCGCACTTCACCCGACGTCATCTCTGCTGGTCTTCGGGTATAAAGGCATCAGCCGACGCCATTTTCCCCAGTCTTTCTTGCCGCATGGCGCCCGAAGCAGAAGCTGTTCGCAAGTGCCGGTCGGTCAGATCCAGAGATTACTACTACCGAATACTACTTCGAAGACTTCTAAAAAGCTAAGTACCCCGTTGGGGACTTTTTCTTGCCTCAGCCGATGTCAGAAAAAGTCAATAACTGTTTAACTTGTGGGAAACAAATACCTCATAAAGATTTCCACTCTTACTGTCTGCCTTGCTTAGGCCCAGACCACAACGTAGCAGCCTGTTCGGCCTGTGCTTCCTTCAACCGACGAACGCTTAGGCGTCGGTCGGAGTTTGCTGAACAGTTTTTCGGCTCAGATTTTGCGTACATTATGCCGTCGGATCCTCCGACTACCCAAATTGTTAAAAAAGCAAAGAAAAGACCGACACTCGCGGTCTGCGGTTTTGGCCGAAACCACGGTTAAGCAAGCCGCGAGTGTCTCGGTTTCGGCCGAAACCGAGAAAACTGGTCAATCTTCAGCCGAATCCATGACTACTACTGAGGCTCCTGCTACCTTACCTGAATCGGCCTCAGAAATTTTGCCTACAACTGTGGTTCCTAGTGATTTATCAGACACCATCCCTTTGGATGTCTCTACCCCAGCACGTGGTGCTGCTAGACCTCCTGCAGCCATGTCTATCAAGGCCTTTGCCAGGGCTAAAGCAGCCAAATCTGCTAAATCAGTGCCTGTTAAACCCCCCTCAACCAGGCCCACTTCTAGTTCACAAATGCTTATTCTGGCAGAAGATTTAATATCCTTAATTAGGGGATCCCAATCTCACCCAGACAGGGCCTCTCAGCCCCCAGAAAAGAGACCTAGAGCAGAGCCCCCTGAGCCAGTGTCCTCTGATGATTCTGCGGATGACTCAGACATTACAGACCAGCCAGAGGCTCCTTTTTCTACTTATGAAGATTCCGATGCTGAAGAATCCATTCCAGCTGCCTCTCCACCAGAGGAATTTTCCTTTGGGGAAACCTTACATGCCATGAGAGAACAATTCCAATGGCAGGGACAAGATTTCTCAGATTCAAGAAAAAGGCTTAGGACTTTTCTGCACTTACCACAACATAGGCCCTTAGCTATACCTCCTGTTCTGCCTGTTGTGGATGATGCATTTAATGATGTCTGCACTGCTCCTGATTCTTTACCTCCAGCCCCTGCCAAACCAGATAGATTTTACAGGGTGCCAGACACTCATCACCACCTATACAAGGCCCCACTTGCAGACCCCGAAACTATATCCCAGGGGCCTAAGGCAGTAGCCTCGACCACAGCAAAAAACCCTATTCCTTCTGAAAGGGAATCCGGGTCCTTAGAGAGATGGGGGAAAAAAGTTTACACCTCTGCTACTCTCTCAGCTAGAGCTTTAAACTGTCAGTTTCACATGATCCAATACCAAGAGTTTATGCTTGATCAGTTAACTAAAACACTGTCCTCTGATGAATCTTTAGATAAGAAATATGTATTAGAAATGGTGAATAACATCCAACAGGTTAGTAACCATTCCTTAAAATGTGGCTATGATGCACTGGAGGCTTCATTTAGATCAGCCATGACTGGCACAGTGATAAGAAGGCATGCATGGTTGAAAGAACAGGTCTTACGGATCATGTTAAAGCAAAGCTATTAGATGCTCCTATGGATAAGGCCAGTCTATTTGGCACACCTGCCCAGCAGGTAATGAAGAAAATGGAAGAAAAGGCAAAATCTGTACAAACAGTTAAAGATTTCTTACAGGTTCAGCCCCAAGGTTTAGCAGGAACTGGCCTGCCAAAAATTGGTCCTTTCCTGACTCCACAAGATCCCAAAGGGCAGGAATAGACGCTCTAGAGGCAGAAATCAATCCAGAGGAGGTGCCTACAGAGGACGACAGTGGCAAGGCAATAACCGAGGCACAGACACAACCACTGCCACTGCAACAGGACAATCACAGTGACTTGGCTCTGACTCCGCCTACCAGGGAGCAAATAGCAGCACCATTAGGCGGAAAGTTAGCATTATTTTCTGAAAATTGTCACTAAATCACAAAAGACAAGTGTATTTTGGAAACCATAGACCAAGGCTACTGGTTCCACTTCCACACCTTACCAGTAAAAGAGGAATGCCAAACCTGCCTCCAAATCAAAAAATAGAAGCTCTGCAGCAGATAGCGGAATTAAAAAAGATGAGAGCTGTGGAAAGAGTACCAATAACAGAACAGGGCAAAGGATTCTACTCCAGACTCTTCCTAGTGCCAAGAAAAGAAAAGTTGGAGACCTATTCTCGACCTGTCCATCTTAAACACATACATCATTGTCCCAAAATTCAAAATGCTGACCCTACAGCAACTTCTTCCCATGCTGGGCAAGGAGTGTTGGCTGGTAACTCCAGATCTCAAGGAGGCATTCCTGCACGTCCCCATTCGACCAAATTGCAGAAGATACCTCAGATTTCTTGCAGGATCAGAGCATTATCAATTCTCAGCATTGCCCTTTGGCTTATCTACTGCGCCCAGAGTATTCACAAAATGCCTGGCATCAGTAATCGCTCACTGCAGAGTACAGGGAATCCAAATTTATCCATACCTGGACGACTGCCTGTTACAAGCGGACAACAAAAGCATGCTGACAACAGATTTACAAAGGGTCATTTACTTGCTACAAGCCCTGGGATACACAGTCAATTTACAAAAGTCAAGGCTGATACCATCCCAAACAAGAACATTCTTGGGCGCGGAATTGGACACAGTAAAATAAATGGCATTCCTAACTGCAGAAAAACAAAAAGAGCTCCCTCTTTACTTCTTGGCATTAACAAAGCAGAACAAACTAACAGCAAGAAAAGTTCTGCAGGCCTTGGGCTTCATGGCATCATGCATAATCTTGGTCCCACATGCCAGACTGCATATGAGAAAGCTACAGTGGTACCTAAAGAATTTATGGTCTCAACACATGCACAGCTTAGAAACAGAAATACCACTAATCCCATGCCTAAAACAGGAGTTCCTATGGTGGGCTCAAGCATGCCAGTCAAACCCAGGCTTACCCTTCCACAACTTTCGAGCAAGCCAAACCATCACAACGGACGCCTCAGACCTAGGATCGGGGGCGCACATGCTGGACAAATGCGTACAAGGATTGTGGACTCAGGACCAGCTGCACCTGCACATAAACCGAAAAGAAATGCTGGCAGTAAAACTGGCAATCCAAAAATTCAGACCATTCCTCAAAGAAGGCCATTTGATGATAAGGACAGACAACACCACAGTCATGTGGTACATCAACAAACAGGGAGGCACTCATTCATACCCCCTATGCAGAATGACTTTGGACCTTTGGAATCTGGCTCTCATCTACAACATCCAGTTACAGGCAATATTTGTACCGGGAAAAGAGAACACCCTAGCAGACATGTTAAGCAGAACCACCTCGGATGCTCACGAATGGATGCTACACCTGGACATCTTCAAGGCCATCACAAAGAAATGGGGAATGCCACAAATAGATCTATTCGCTTCCCCACTCAATCACCAGCTCAAAAAATTCTACACAAGGACATTCCACCCACTTGCATGGAAGGTGGACTCTCTATCCTTCAGCTGGAAAGGCCTGACAGCATATGCATTTCCACCTCTTCCCTTGATGCACAAGGTACTACTGAAAATCAAAGAGGAACGTCCAAGGATAATCCTGATAGCTCCGAACTGGCCAAGACAACACTGGTACCCATTGCTGAGGAGCATGTCACGGGAGAAAATGTGGTCAATACCCCTGATGCCTTTGATGTTAACTCAGAACAACTACAACATCATGCATCCAAACCTAAACACCTTGCAACTGACTGCCTGGAACATCACATAGCAGCAACTAACCCAGACCTTTCCCAAAGGGTTAAAGACATTATCCTTGAAGCCCGCAGACCTTCAACAAGAAGGAACTATGCAGGAAAATGGAAAAGGTTTGTCATTTGGAGTACTGAAAGAGGAAAAGATGTGTCGAACATAGATATTGCTAACATTCTGGAGTACTTGGCAGAGCTTCTACATACAGGCCTGTCCTATTCCTCCATCACGATACATGCATCAGCTATTTCAGCAGAATACAGCTTTGATCCACCTGTCTTTTCACATCCTCTACTCAGGCAGTTCCTCAGAGGGATCAAGAATGTAAAACCTCCTAGGAAACCACCATTACCAGCATGGGACTTGAACTTTGTGCTAGAAAAGTTAACACTCCCTCCGTTTGAACCAGCAGCAACAGCAGATCTACAACACCTGTCATGGAAAACTGCTTTCCTACTGGCAATTACCTCAGCAAGGAGGGTTTCGGAACTACAGGCCTTAATGGCAGTGCAACCCTTCCTAATCTTCCATCAAGATAGGGTGTCCATGAGAACTAATCCTACATTTATGCCTAAGGTGGTATCCAGAGTGTCTTTAAACCAGGCAATCCACCTACCTACCTTCTTTCCAAATCCACAAAACAGAGGGGAAAGAATGCTGCATACCTTGGATGTACATAGACAGTTACGCTACTACCTGGACAGAACCAAAAGTAACAGAAAAACTGACCAGCTTTTTGTAGCCTATGCAACAGGAAGGGAAGAAAAAGCAATTTCCAAACAGACAATCTCCAAATGGATAGGAAATTGCATAAGATTCTGTTACTCCTACCATGGAAAACCAATTCCACAGAACATAAGGCCTCATTCTACAAGGGCTACAGCCACTACCACAGCTTTCTTACGAGGAGTGGCAACCAAGGACATTATTGAGGCGGCTACTTGGACCTCCGTGCATACATTTGCCAAGCATTATAATTTACCTCTATATTCTAGATCCCGAGCAGGGTTTGCCACTGCTGTACTGCAAGGGTTCCTAACCACACCATAATTTTTCTTCCTCCTCCCCTAGTTTGGCTATGGTATTCTACCCATTTGTTATGACTGCAGATGCATCCATGAAGGACATAGTACAGTTTTGTACCTACCATAAATGTAGATGTCCGAACTGGATAGCATCTGCAGTCAGGATTACCCTCCCTCCTTCCCCTCTGTGGTACTCCTAGGGTATTTACCCTCCTAATAGCTAGCTGGGGGGGGAGTCTCTTATGGTGTATTTGTTTGTATATATGTACATACATGCTTATTTTTTGTGTTTGCCTTCTACTTTGGCATTTCTCCAAAATTTAGCCTTCCAAGAGGGCAACTGGCATCTGGGTAAGAAACACTGAGGAAAATGGCGTCGGCTGATGCCTTTATACCCGAAGACCAGCAGAGATGACGTCGGGTGAAGTGCGACATCAGCCGAAGCCGGACCCAGACTTTGGAATCCGGCCGACCGAAGGGCTGCCTGACGACAGGACAACCCATTTGTTATGACTGCAGATGCTATCCAGTTCGGACATCTACATTTATGGTAGGTACAAAACTGTACTTTACCCTCCCTCCATCCCCTCTGACCTAGCTGAACTTTTCTATACCTTTCTATCCTGTACAACCTTTGTGGTGTATTTGCTTGTAACTGAAGGTATTCCTTTTATTTGTTTTATATGTTTTATTAGCAATATGTATTGCCTACCTACTTGGGGGCACCTGACATCTGGGGCAAGAAAAACTGAAGAAAATAGCATTGGATGCCTCTTATATACTCCTGGCGCACTGACGTCAGGGAAGAAGCGACAGCAACCGACGCCGGACCAAGACTTTGAAACTCTGGCCGACTGCGGGACCGCCTGACGGCAGGATAACCCAAGTGTGATGACTGCAGCAGTGTGAACACTCGAACATCTACATTTATAGTAGGTACAAAACTGTACTTATTGTGCATGCATTTTTATTGGCTTATTTTTTCAGCCTTCCAATTTGGGGGCACCTGACATCTGGGGCAAGAAAAACTGAAGAAAATGGCGTCTGTTGCATCTTTTATACCCCTGGCGCACTGACATCAGGGAAGAGGTGACAGCAACCAACGCCGGACCTAGACTTTGGAATTCTGGCTGACTGCGGGTGGCCTGCCAGCAGGATAACCCAAGAGTAATGACTGCAACAGTGAATACACTCGAACATCTACATTTATGGTAGGTACACAACTGTACTTTTTGAACATGATGCCTTAAAAAGAACTACTTTCTTCTTGAAAGAGAAATAAGGCAGAATTGAAATAAGGCAGAATTTTCTTCTGTACTGTTTACATTTGCAAACATCTGTTTTTTTGTGTTTGTTTGTTTTTTTATATACACCTGAATGTTGTTACCACAGTACAAGTTAAGGCAACCAATGTAGTAGGGGGTAATCATTGACTGACATCTTAAGTTCAACCATTACATCATCTACTCCATAAGCAAAATTAAACAAAAACTCAGAATGCTTTGTAGAATGAAACTAACACCTCTGGCACAACTATAGGCTGCCCACTCTGTTACTTCAGTCTCTACTATATGCTGCCCCAATCTTAACATGTATGCAAGAACTCCATCTCAGCAAACTTGGAAGATGTTGCAATAACATGCAAAATTTGTTACAAACCTACTACCCATCACTGTACAGCCCTACAGTGATTACACTGCTTTAAGCCTCATGATGTATTAATTAACAGTCAGCTGAAGAGTATACACAGTGTTTTGTTCAAACCAAATCAGACAAATACCCAGCAGTTAGCAACATTATCATAAAAATAGTCCCAGGAGGCATCTTGGGTCTGAGGATCTAAAGCAAATCACTACCTCTAAATCAAGTCGCTACTGTGGAGACTTGCTAAATGCAGTGCTTTGTAACTCCATTCCCCCTGGGACATAGACGTGAAGCAAACCCAAAACTCTTGTGACAGAATTTAAACAATTACTTACAACAACATGGCTTTGTTGCTGCATGAACTAGTGAATTAAACTTCAAAATATCCTATTTGTAATACTCACTGTCTTGTAAATCTGCCCTTGCTGCAGAACAGAGTCCGATAAATCCTTTTTCAACAATAACTAAGTTTCCTTTCACAATTGGTCTTATTCCAGACTTCCACAAATGTTGGCAGTACCTGTTCCTTTTATATATCTTGTCACAAACTGTGTCTGTGTCACTTGGATGACCATAAACTAAATCTATCTGCTGGTGATGATGGGGACCTCTGTTTCATAATGATTATACAGAAAAAACAGCCCTTTGTGCTGTCTAGGTTTCATGAATTCCAGACAGACAGATTTTTCTCAAAAACTCCACATCCCCATGCCTTATCTTCCAGCTGAACCAGTTGCTGTTAAGTGTAAATTATTTGACTGCTCACTTCTGTTCTTAGTTTGTGCAAATAAGCCACATGTAACAGTAACATGGCATATTATTATTTAAAAAAATCACCTGAATAATTACCCATCAA
This sequence comes from Protopterus annectens, assembly GCF_019279795.1. NCBI lineage: Eukaryota > Metazoa > Chordata > Ceratodontiformes > Protopteridae > Protopterus > Protopterus annectens. The sequence continues at coordinate 961,939,560 of NC_056730.1, read as the reverse complement.
ATTCAGCTTAACACAGTAATTAACATGCTGATCCACTACATTCATTTGCTGCCTCAGTACTTCAGTGGCATTATCCGTTTTGGACTTGCATAACCATATAGCTTGTCCTCAGTTGCCATCTTCACTCACATTTCATTTGAAGTTAATCAGTGGCCAGTGGACCATTTTCTGGGTCACAGCACACACATCCTCCTCACATTTTCCCAAATCCAAATAAATCATCTCATCCACAAAACACTAGGTATACCAATTTGGACTAAAACACCACAAATCTCTGACTTAAATTCAGAAAAACTGTTTAAATGCCAGCCTATATGACATGGCTGAAGAGAGCAGTCTACTTCATCAAGCACAGTGAGACTTTCTCAAGTGATTATTTTGATAGTTATAACTATGAACTGTATGGTACAAGAATATTGCTTTCTTATTATTGTATTGCTAGACAGACACTTGCCTATAATACGTCTGTTTATTATTTTTACTGTATGTGTAGTTTGTGTATACTCTGTTGTGTTCTGTATATACTCTGTTTGCTGTCCTTGCCTACATGGTTAGGGTTGTGACTCAAAAGCGTGCTTATACCACCTAATTTTCCCAGTTAACAAATGATAAATAGTATTTCTTACTCCTCACCTAGTCCTACATCCCCTCCCCTTTCTGCACCTCCTCCACAAACTTCCTGACTTGCACACATATTTTAACCTTAAACCCTGTACCCTTTCATCTCCTTACCTTTTTTCCTTATGTTTCACGCCATCTCCTAGCACTGTCACTGTCTTCCTTACCTACTGATGTCTGTATCATCCAACCCTTTATTTGCTACACTCCTTCACTTCTCACCCATCTTCTCCTGTGTACTCCACTCTGCATCTCTTCTGTCTTGCACTGCAGTATTTAAAGTAGCAGTAATCAACTATATAATTTCTAAAATATGTATGATTACAATTTTCTTGTGAAATAGCTGTACTAAAAGGATTGAAATTAAATATTTGTAGTATTCATGAGTACATATATGCTTCTACAATTGTTCTACTTTTTACTGTACTGGGTAATATTGTATATGCTCCTATGTCTTTGTCTGTGGAGTTTTCTCCCTGAGGCTGCTGAAAAGCAGCAATTAAGCCCATCTGACTGTTCCTGGTTAACAAGAACAAATAACGTAAATAAATACTTCAGAATTTCTGACATCCATATGGTATACCTAACAGTTTTCCTATTTCAGCACATCTGTTTTCTGCATCTGTGAGTTCTGTTGACCGTAAACATCTGGTTTGTTCTGTTGTATGTCCATAGCTCCTATCCCATTCTAGCAAACATCTTCCTGCAACACAACATATTCATATTGTAGTACTTTAACATTGGAACATCCGTGACTAGATTTATAATGCGCTAATCTTGTTCATAGCTCCAGGTTATATCTTACTCTAATAGTTTTCTGATAGGCATAGATAGCCTTGTGTGCTTTAGTTGGATAATTTGCAAGGTACTGCATCAGTCCTAGAAATACTTGTGAATGTCAGTTTGTCTTTTGGCATTGACATTTGTACAGTTATTCAGACTGTTTTTCTGGGATAACATTTTGCAGCCTCTGATGGTAGATTATGACCTATGTAGTTCAGAATTGTGCTTCTGATTTTACATTTGCTTTGCTTGAAAGTATGCCCTTTTAATCTCTTGTATGTGCCTCTTGTCATGCTTTTGTTATGCTTGACGCTACACAAGTAGTACCCATTAGGTTTATAGCACTTTTCAAGCTTTCAACTACCTTAATAGGTTATTGGAAAACCTCTGATGCATATGAAATGCCACCTGGAAGTTTGAGGATCAAGTACCTTCTTGATGGTTTGCTAAATGTGCATAGTTTGTGGTTGGCTTCATTTGTATTAGCCAGAAACCCTTTATCTGATGTCCTTTTAATTTATTCCTCAACTGATGGTTTTGGATCCGAGACTCAAACCTGCCTCTGCTGTTTCTACCAGATCATCGGATCCAAAACTCTGAAGTTCCTCCCTTTACCCACGATGCCCCTTCAACCTAACACAGCTCAGATGTTGTTTGCTTCCATTCATGTAAAGACATGGATCCTGTCGTTCTTGAGCTTTGGAGATGTATTTAGCCTTTTTTCACGAGTTCTTGATTAAACTTGCTATTAAAGTTATCTTTATTCTCCTACTTCCCTTTCATATTCTTTCTGTACAGTCTATCTGTTTTTTATACCCTTTTTAGCTACTGATTTCTCGGTACCTCTTTCAAGTACCATCATTGGAAATGTTTCCCCTTTTTTGAACTTTACTCAACTTTCTAGCTTTGTTGGTAGTTTGTCTCCCTTTTTTTCCTTGTTTAAAAAAGGGGATTTTATCCATCATGGTTTATTTATGCTGTTTTTTTCTTTTTCATAATAATAGCTGACAAGCCAGCTAGTTTTAAAAAGTGCGTTACCTGTGAGCATGAGCTTCTCAACTCTGATGCCCACAGGAAATGCATTTATTGCTTAGGTCCCACACACTTAGATGTGAATTGTTCTATTTGCTCCGGATTTAACTCCAGAGTTCTGGCTGACCATGGAAATAAAGTGTTGAGGGGCCTTCTTCCTTCATCCTCTTCTACTTCAATAGGTGGGAATCAAATCCATTTAAAAAAATCAGACAAGGTGAAGCTAGAGTCAGTGGCCAAGGAAAAGTTGTGCAAAAGGTCCCCGGACCCTTCTTGCTTGTCTGCTCCTTCATCGAGGCGTCATTGTAAAATGCACTACTTTGGATCTGACTGGTTCTAAATTTAGGTCTCCCCGGATCCCGATCTCCTCTGTTTCTACTGAATCCGGTTACTTCACTGCTTCCTTCACCTTTCCTGGGAGGATCACCCCCAATAAACATATCAGACCTACATCCTCTCTTAGAACTTTCAGAAGCTTATCCAGAGCTGATATTGGTAGGATAAAGAGGAAGTTTCTCAGAGAACAGTTCCAGATGGGGATACTCTCTGCACTTACTCCCACTGGATCTGAGAGCTGACCTGCGTCCACTTCCCCTTTGATATCCCCTTCTCTGATCCGACACACCATTTCGGAACCCTCTGATTTGAGACCTCCAAGGGTGTCCTCATAGGATCCAATGATGGTCTCTTCTTTGACTCCGGTGACTTCCTCAAGTTGTCTGGCTCCGAGCCTTTCAGAGCCAGAAGACTGTCAGAGCCTAAGCATCTGCTGCAGGTCCAGGGGGGTTGGGGGTCGACTCCGAAGCTTTTAGAGTTTTCTCTTCCCCTCAGGTCTGTGGCTTTGGACATCTTGGGTCCAACTCCTTCCTCAGGTGGAGTGCTGATGCAGTTGCAGGAGTTAATGGTTCAGGAACTACTGGCTCTTTTGCCATCAACTTTTGTCTCCCCTAGGCATTCTCCCTTTGAGGTTGTGCAGATGGCTTTCTCTCTGTCTAGAGAAGGGACATCTCTGCCCCCCTCATATCGGACAACTTTGCCTCCTCCTCCGGTACTCTGCTGTGGGCTTCATCTATCCATTCCAATGGGACAGCCAGCCCAGTCTAGTCTCCAGTGGGTCTCTCAGGACATCTTCATTTCTTCTGATACTTCCCCAGAACACCTGTGGACGTCCCTCAGAAGAGAACATGTAAGAGGAGACTGCTAGAATTCCCCTCAGAAATCTCTCACGGAGGACATTAATTTTGATGAAGGAAGGGGTCCCTCGGATCTCCACCTGAAGATGTCCCCTTTGGAGGCATTCTAAAGCTTCTGAAATAAAAAGGTGGTTGGTCCTCTGATAACCCCTACAGGAGGAATTGGTGTTCCTGGAGGCTTTTGAGTCTGGCTCACCTGCTTTTTGGGCGACTCCCCCAGCTGATGAACTCCTAGATGATGTTCCTCGCCAGGTGTGGAAGGAGCTGGATACTGTAGCGCTGATCCCTAAAAGACCTGACAAAATTATTACCCCCCCCCCAAGGAGCAAGAACACTGGAGCAAAGGAGTCCTGGTTGATGCCATGGTTTTGGCATCAGCCACTAAGAAAGAACTTTCAGAACAGAGTTCTTCTGTCCATCTCCCTAGTAGAGAGTCCAGGACTTTGGACAGAATTGTTAAGCACATGGATGCTTCAGCGACCTTTGCCCTCAGGCCTCTGAATTGAATTGTCAGGCACATTTTACAAGGTTACAAAGAGATTTGACTAAAGATCTTTCCAAATCTGTTTCTGAGTCTGTATCTGCTGAGGATCAAAATAGAACCTCCTTGCAACTGGCCACTCTCCAGTCTATTTCTAATTCATCCAGGAGGTTGATCTCCCATGCAGCGAAAGGTACCTCACAGGTGGCAGGTTCAGGCATAGCCATTAGGAGACGTACCTGGATGTGACTGTGATTTTACGGAGCCCTTCAAGTCTTCTTTCATCAGTGCACCTTTTGATGGATCTTCTTGTTCACCCCAAGGTAAAGGGCAGTTTCTCCAGATGTGAGCAAGAGGGAAAGACGCCGTCTGCCATGGGCATATGTTTTTCAACCCGTCAAAGACCTTTCTCAAGGAATCAATAAGAAGGTAGTAAAATGTGGTTTTGCAAATTCCATGGTCCATTCAGGACTCATTTGGAGATAAGTTCCCCTCTTCCACTGGGGGACCTAATGGAAGACACTATCCTCTGGGCAGAGATGGCCCACAGAACCAGGGCTTCTGGGATTCTTTGTCAGATAAAGCCCTACCAGCACTCCTGAATGGAGGGCCGACTTTTTTTCTCTCTGGTGGCAGTCGGGGAACATTTGTCTGTGCACCAGAGAGTATGGCTATCTTTAACAAAAGATTCTTCGATGCAGAGAATCCTATCCAAAAATTATATCATACCATTTTCCCAAATTTCCTCTACAAAAATGAAAAGAACCCCTGATATTTCACCCAATCAGAGGGAAGCAGCAGCATTAGAAATAGAAAAGTTGCAAGAAGAGAGTTATCTAGGAGAGGTCCCCCTAGACCAGAGAGAATCCAGAACCTATTCAAGATGATTCTTGGTACCAAAAAAGGCAGGGGACTTGAGACCAATTCTGTATCTCATCAAACTAAATCAGTTCTTAAATTATTCAAGGTTTCGAATAGTCACGGTTTAGTCCATTTTTTCCACCACTGTGAATAGATGATTGGATGTGCTCAGTAGATATTGTGTACTTTCACATGAAATTGAACAGGCGCTCCAGAAGATGTCTGGGAGTCAGTTATTCACTGCCCTTTGGTCTCACTACAGCCCTCAAGAGTGTTCACCAAATGCATGATAGTGGTAGCAGTTAACTTCAGACTGCTGGGATTCCGAGTGTTTCCATACCTAGACAACTCACTCCTATAGGCAAGGGAGTACTTGCTTCAGTTGTGCATCCATCTAGGTATCACGATTGCAACAAATCGCATCATATGCCTATGCAGAGTCTGGAGTTCATCTTTGCTTGTCTAGACACAGTCAGATTGTCTCTCTTTCCCTCTATTCAAATTCAGACACTGAGATCCTAGGTTAGGAAAGCTGTACAAAATTCTTCTCTTCCAGCACAATTAATTTTACAAGCCATGGGATCCATCACCCTCATTCTTCTAACCAGGTTTCACATGTGAATGCTTTAATGGATGCTGCCAACTCAATAGGGTATTCTTCAACATCCCTTAACTCCTTCAGTCAACATCATACAGGCATACAAAGGGTATCGTCATCAGTGGATTTATTTGAACAAACTCTCAGAAGGTTGTCTTTTTGTTCTCCCCTTGCCTGTGGCCACAGTGACCATGGACATCTCCCATCTGGGGTGGGAGTGCACTTCTTTGGAAATGCAGTCCAGGGTATCTGGTCCTCCGAAGAGGCCAAGACTCGTATCATTGTCCTGGAAATGGGAGCAGTTCTGCTAGTGTTGCAGGCCTTTCACGATGATCTCCCTTCCAGAACATTTGCTATTCAGATGGGTAATATGTCAGTGGTCTGGTACATCAACAAATGGGGAGGAACTAGATCTTATCCACTTTGTTGAGAAGCAGCGAGAGTGTGATAATGGGACATCTCTTCTTGTAGCTTTCCAATAGTAATGTACATTCTGGGGGAATCCAACGTGATTGAGGACAAAATAAAGCAGGTTCACTCTAATGCCCCACGAGTGTTCTGTCAATGTCAAAGTGGCAGAAAGGAATTTCTGTTGATGGGGCCAACCATGTTACAATCCATTCTCTTCTCCTCTCAACAAGTGCAGCAGGTCCTTTGCCTTAATTCGTCCAATGGGGACATCACTGAGAGATGCTGTATTCCACGATTTGCCCTCTGATCTTCATTATGCTTACACACCGTTACTTCTCATCCCCAAATTTCTACAGAAAACATTCCAGTTGAAGATCACAGTCATCCTCATTGCACCATTCTGGCCTCATCAGATTTGGTTCCTCTTCCTCTGGCCTCACCTTCTACATCTGACCTGGATAATGGATCCCACTCTAGACCAAAATGCACTATTGAGTCATCAACAGGAATGACTAATCTTGATGTAACAGGTCTCAAACTTACCACATGGTTTGTCTAATTGCTAGACAGTCCAGGCTGTCCTCCCTGGTCTGTCGTATCTTATCTTCCCAGAAAGTTTCTACTAGGAGTTACAAAAGTAAATGGAAGACATTTGTTTTCTG